>NC_140165.1:41896427-41959237 GCF_963971535.1 Notolepis coatsorum
GATTCTGAGCATTTTCGATGCAGGAAGTGCTTTAGGAAAACCTTACCCACGACGAGATGGACCCAGGGTAGAAGGCCCGCGTGGATCCGGGCAACGGTGCTCCTGTGGGACCCAATACGGTGCCCCGGGGACCCCGTTTGGCCAGGTTAAGAGTGTCTCAGGCATTTTCGATGCAGGAAGTGCTTTAGGAAAAGCTTACCCATGCCGAGATGGACCCAGGGTAGAAGGACCGCGTGGATCCGGGCAACGGTGCTCCGGTGGGACCCAATACGGTGCCCCGGGGACCCCGTTTGGCCAGGTTAAGAGTGTCTCAGGCAGTCCCGCTGCTGCCCCTCGCTCTGCTGCATACATGCACACCCGAGTGGAGGTCAGGGGACATTGGGGGCCTGCACACCCATGTGGAGTTCAGGTTAGGTTGACAGTCACTACCTTAAGAGAGGTATTGTTACTCCAGGAGTGTACCCGCACTTCAGGACAGTGATCTAACCCTAACACTGAGTTGCCTGCTGTCTCTGGCCGTGGTGCTGAAATGGACACCCCTAACACTGAGTTGCATGCCTAAATTCAATTAAATTAGAAACTCTTCACGGATCAACTCAGGCCTCACAGCGTGTGTGCTACAGCATCACCCGAACATATTCACAATTGACTTGTTGGGTCAAAAACGTAGGCAAACAGCCACAGATACACACACACACGGAGGCGCAGCCAAAACAAGGGGTCGAATATATTCCGTTGCAACTGTGCCAAGTGTGCTAACCCTAACCCTAGCCCTCAAACTGGGCATGCCATCTGACACACACACCCCCACCTAACCCTAACCATAACCCCTAAGAGTAGCCCTCAAACTGGGCCTGCCATCTGACACACACACCCCCCCTAACCATAACCCTAACCCCTAAGAGTAGGCCTCAAACTGGGCCTGCCATCTGACACCCCCCCCCCCCTAACCATAACCCTAACCCCTAAGAGTAGGCCTCAAACTGGGCCTGCCATCTGACACACACACACACACACCCCTAACCATAACCCTAACCCCTAAGAGTAGGCCTCAAACTGGGCATGCCATCTGACACACACACACCCCCACCTAACCCCTAAGAGTAGGCCTCAAACTGGGCCTGCCATCTGACACACACACCCCCCCCTAACCATAACCTTAACCCCTAAGAGTAGCCCTCAAACTGGGCATGCCATCTGACACACACACACCCCCCTAACCATAACCCTAACCCCTAAGAGTAGCCCTCAAACTGGGCATGCCATCTGACACACACACACCCCCACCTAACCCTAACCATAACCCCTAAGAGTAGCCCTCAAACTGGGCATGCCCTCTGACACACACACAGCGAGGGGGACCTGTTGGTTCACCCATGACCCCCGAGAGGGGGCCTACCTAAGGGTTATCCGACGGGACCGCGGGGAGGTCAGGTCCACCACACTCACGGTTCAGGGCTCTGGCCCATCGCCGCCCCTCAGAGTCTGGCTATTCCCATCATGTCACTGCCATTGGCTCCGCGCCGCGCTCTCACCGGCCGTCTTACCCCACGGATGCGTGCCCGTCCTGGGCATCGGTCAACCATGGTGCTCCCACCTAAGTGTGGGAGCAACATGCGCCTCAGCCGTCCCCTTGGGCCCAGGAGAACCAGGCGCCCCAGGTGTCCCTGCATGCCCAAACTTAAGCACTGTCCCGGGCCTCGCAAGTTCAATGAGCTGCCCCGGGCCTCCTGAAAGCTAATTCATTGTATGTGAAAACTACTTGGCAAATGAAGCCTTTCTGATTCTGATTCTGATTCTATCGATACTTACTTCCTCTCTGTGCGTTCAGTTGAAGGCTATCCGGCTGCAATCTAGCCTCACTTAGCGCAAATAAATGGTAGCGGATAAGGATTAGCTAGCCTAGCAGTTGGCCTAGCTGTTTGCGCTAAGCTAGGCTAGCTTGCAGCTGGGTAGCTTTCTACTGAACGCACAGACGGGAAATCTATCTCCTTGTCATGACTCTGGAGAAGACAGTAAGCGCATTTCCCCATAATGTTGGCGGAGATAAAGAAGGAGAAATTAACACAGTGTCCTCGTCTAACTCGATGCTGTCGTCCGCTGAAGGTAGTGAGCTGTGAAATGTGTCGCTTCATTCTTCTAAAATTGTATATCTAAAAAAGTACACTTTCTTCATTCGACTACGATGAAGACAGGTGCGTGGACATGTCAGTCTCTGATAAAGTGTATTGTTCTATTGTTTAAAGGGGAACTATTTTGCTATTTTTTTCACTATTTGGGCAATTTTACTATAGTCTATGGCAGTGGTTCCCAAAGTTGGGGTCGCGACCCAAAGGTGGGCCGCGAGCAGCCACGGATGGGCCGCGAGATGATAAAAAAAAAAAAAACATTTTTTTTTATTTTATTTTTTTTTTTATTTTTTTTTTTTATTGTTTTTTTGTCAGGCCACTGAACTTAGAAGCAGGCCAGGACAGTGTTTCTAGTTGTATTCTAAAAATATTTTCTATTGTATTCTAAAATGTGACTATATGGTTTTATATTAACTTAATAAATAAACAAAAACGAAAAATCTACTTATTTCAACGAACATTTCAAACTAAATAACAGATTATGCACATAAAACGCTGAAAACAACCGAAGCAACAATAGTATTTTAATGAGGCTATTATTATTATCATTATTATTTTGCAACAAGTTAGCCCTCTCATAAATAGCACATATAAATGAATAACTAACTTGAACTAACTTAATAGGATTGAAGTGATATTTGGCTTAAAAAATCGGTCGCCTGGCAAAAAAAAAAGAAAAAAGCCAGACGATGTGCATTGGGCCGCGGCTCTCTGACGCCTTATTTTCTGGGCCCCGGCCTGAAAAGTTTGGGAACCCCTGGTCTATGGAACACATTTGTAAGGTTATTTTCAATAAAATTCTTTGGTGCACCACTTTCTGCCCTGCCAGATTCCAAGCTGTTTTTGGCTGGGCTCCACCCATACTCGCAATGCACTTTGAGTGACAGTCACCCACCTGCACTGGCAGATAACTTTGGGGGAGAGAGAGAGAGAGAGAGAGAGAGAGAGAGAGAGAGAGAGAGAGAGAGAGAGAGAGAGAGAGAGAGAGAGAGAGAGAGAGAGAGAGAGAGAGAGAGAGAGAGAGAGATCTATTCTGTCTCTCCCTCTCTCTCTCCCTCTCTTGAGGAAGTGCAAGTGTCTGACAGGGAAACCGCTTCCGCATTATTTCCACTCGCTCCGTTTTGATCATCATTTCAACGTATCACAGTTGATTGTGGGCGGGCGGTGGCAGATCAGCGCATATTCACGCCAGCAAGCGAGTAAATTCTCTGAGGTTTCATGCTCTCCTCTAGCCTCTATCGTCTTCGTCATATTGGAAACGTTGTAAAGGGATACAGCCAGGCCCCCGGCCTGACCACCGGGAGCATCGGGAGTTTCCCCCAGGGGCCTGGTTTGCTAAGTGGCCTGTGCAAAAAACACATTTTTCTTATTTATTAATTTGTCAGTCAGGCCAGTGTTTCTAGTTGCAATGGTGCAATAGCAGAGATGAGTTGGCGGACCTCTCAGCATATTTCCCGGCCTATACATTGCATATATTTAGCATTTTAGCATTTTGTTTCTTTAGATTATATATAGGGATGCTCGATATTGGCTTTTTTACCGATACCGATATTCCGATATTGTCCAACTCTTAATTTCCGATACCGATATCAACCGATATTAACCGATACCGATATATGCAGGGTTTCCCACCCCAAAAAACGGAATAATTTCAGGTAACTAATCATTTCACTGGATATATATATAACAAATATTGTTATTGTTTTTTTCTTTTTTTAAACCGATACCGATATTTTCCGATATCACATTTTACTGCCGATATCGGCCGATAATATCGGTCGGCCGATAATATCGGACATCCCTAATTATATATTAGACTAGATTTAGATTATATATTGTAACCATATTTATTGTAGGGCAAAATAACTGAGAGGGCATACATACCCTCATCTCACACCTTGTTGCCCATATCTGCAGGTCCAAAGATGACTATCTTGTATATTGTTTACACTGCCTTTTTATAAAATTTTTATTTTTACTTCTCCATTGTACTATAAACCTGTGACCTGTATGTCTTCTACTACCTGTACCCCCCATGCTGCTATGATGCCTGAATTTCCCCAAGGGGATCAATAAAGGAATATCTTATCTTATCTTATCTTTCCCCAGTCCGGCCCTGGATACAGCCTACAACTGCTTCGCTCATAGCGTGAATCCCTTCCACGGGATGTATTTTTGGGGGGAAAGCAAGCAGCCATACACATCTTATCCATCCAATAGCGCGTTTGTGTGTGAGATGGGGAAATAAAAGTGGTACGTTTGCATGTGATGTTCATGACAGGCAGCCATGGGAGCAAAAAATATATATTTCTCTGTTTTCGTTTTTGTTTTAATCTCGCTGTCAGCAACTAAAACATTACTGCTCCCGCTGTGGGCTTTGTAAGCATTCCTGTCAAAACGATTAACATTTGTGGATTAGTTTAGAACAGGAAGATAAAAGAATAAAACTGTGGATGAGGGGGGGGGGGGGGGGGGGGGGGGTTGACAGGAATAGAGAAAAATACCAGTGATTTGACATCAGTCATCGGAGGTTTTGTGCGTTTCGCCGGTGGCTGCCATGTTTTTCCACTGCAGCGTCATCACAAGGGCATCAGCGTCTGAATGGGCCTCGGAGGAAGGAAATAACAGAGCCTTTGATCAGCCTGTCTGGCTGTGTGGGATGAATCGCACTATGATCATTCGTGGCACTTTCTTTCCCTACATATGTATCTTTCACTGTTGCCACAGCAGCCGGCGGCACTAAGTAATGTTCCTCGCTGTCGGTGCGGTATATTGGTTTGCAAATACACAGGGCCAGGAGGCAGGGTTGATATGTGTCATTATTCTTGTCCTGATGCCATTGGGTTATGCGTAAAATAAAAAACATCAGAAACCCAGCATGGGGTGTTGAGTGATGGTATGTTGCAACATATGTAACGTTCTTTGCTCTGGGCGCTGCTTTAGGCGTTACCTTTTCACGCTGTGACTTCTGTGTCTGAACTGAGTGAAAACACGATGGCGGTTGAGTTGACGGTGTATCTAGTATTTTGTACATACACTTTTATTATTATTTGTTATTATTCATAATGTATACTGTTCTGAGGCCAACTATTATTCATAATGTATACTGTTCTGTGGCCAAATAATAAACCATAACCATATAAATGAACCCTTACGTTGTTTTAGTGAAGTATATAGACATTTTCCATGTTATTCTGACAGTGAGTAAAATGTCCTATAGGAAATGCTGCTACCTGATAGAACCACAGTTGTAATATTACAACATTTCAATAAAATTAGGGATGCTCGATATTGGCTTTTTTACATATACCGATATACCGATATTGTCCAACTCTTAATTTCCGATACCGATATCAACCGATACCGATATATGCAGGGTTTCCCCCGCCAAAAAACTGAATAATTTCAGGTAATTAACATTACATATGTCTTGTTGTGGAATAACAACATTATGCATACTTTTGTATTTTATTTTTTTATTATTTTTTAAACAAACATATAAACAAACATGACAACACACGATAAGATATACAAGCATTAATTGTCAGGGCACATCCAATGAGATCACCTTTTAGTTAGTTGTCTTATATAAGATATACCCATAATACCTGTTATCTAAAAAAAAAACCTACACACATATGCTCAGCTCGAACCCCCCCCTCCCGGACCCCACCTTGAGAAGTACCTCCACTATCCCTCGCACCTAACCAGACACTACCATTATAAGCTAGCTTTTATTCTCTCCACCACTTCTAACCACATTGACATTTTGGATTCATTGAGACCCAGAATTCTTGCTGTAGATATTTCATGGTAAATTACATCGAGATATGTAAGAAACCAAACTTTACGGCACATTTTTTCCGGTTGAAACCAGCGTGATGCGATCAGCTTTTTGACTACTGTGATACCCGATAAAACCAATCTCTTTAGCTGTGGATTCACTGCAAACTCAAAAACATCATTCAATAATAATACCGAGGGGTGTACAGGTATATTCCAAGATACGAGTTTTGATATTTGTTGGGTCACATCTTTCCAGAATGCCTTAACTGGTGAGCAGTCCCAATACATGTGCATAAATGTCCCTTCGTCCCCATTTGTACATTGGGTGCATTTGGAATCTTGTTTAAGCCCCATTCGGCACAGTCTTATAGGAGTCAAGTATGTCCTGTGAATATAGTTAAGATTGATTTGTTGATGATCCGGGTTCCTTGATGTAAGTCGGACATTTGCCCAGGCTCCTTGCCAATCAAAGTCATTTTCCAGGTCTGGTATATCCCTCCTCCAGACCGAGTCAAGTTGGAGGGTTTCATACGAGGACGTTAGTAATTGATGATACAATTCTGAAACAAAACCTCTCGATGTCTCTCTTGCGTAGAAGAATTTGTGGTATCTGTGGTGTTCAATTGGTCTGTCTAATGGAACACCGTGAGACTTCAAACATAGCTCTAACTGTTTGTGAAAAAGCCATGTGGACTTGGTGAGATTAAATTTTTTGCGTATTTCTTTATCACTACAAAAACCCTGTTTGTTAAAAACATCCCCTAATGAGTGTATGCCTTGCTCTTCCCATATAGGGAATCTTATAGGTCGTTTTCCAATTAAGAGAGCATTGTTATTGAATAAGGGAGTATGATTGTGCCATTTTTGTGGGTTAGGATTTTTTTTTTGTGATTCACGCCATATCCGGATCGCATGAGTAATTATGGGGCCAAATTTCCGTTCACAGTGCTTGATTGGTAGTTTAGTGTATGCTATGTCCTTCAGTCTATGTGGGGCTACTATGTTTTCTTCTATTTTTCTCCAGGATGCTAATGCTTGGGAGTCAAACCATGTTGTCAATGGACTTAATGAGTACGCCTTAAAATATAGGAAAAAATCTGGAAATGCCATGCCACCATCTGCTTTATTTCTCTGTGCGGTGGATCTTTTTATACGTGGTGGTTTGTTATTCCAAATAAATTTGTATGTGGAGGAGTGTAATCTTTTCCAGTAACCCTCTGGAGGGGGTAACGGTAGCATTGAACAGAAGAAGTTGATTTTAGGTAGTACATCCATCTTAACTATTGATATCCGTGCTTGTACTGTGTTTTTAAGTTTTGCCCATCTATCAAGGTCGTCTTTGATTTTGTTTTGGATTTTTGTGTAGTTGTGCTTCACCGTTTGTCCTATGGTAGGGAATATTTCCACTCCCAAGCATCTGAAATGTTTTACCATCGGTATCTGTCCTGGGAGGGTTGTATCTTTTTTTGCAGGGGTGTTAAGTGGAAGGAAAGCCGACTTTGGCCAATTTATCTTAAATCCCGATAAATCACCAAAGTCCTCAATCAACTTGAGCAGATGAGGCAATGTGGTGTTGGGGTTTTCCATGAACAATATTACATCGTCCGCATATAAACAAATGTTTTGTTGTGTGCCCTTGATTACGATAGGTTCTATGGATTGGGATTGTCTTATATATTGTGCTAAAGGCTCTAATGATAGATTGAACAGTCCGGGACTAAGAGGACAACCCTGTCTGGCAGAGCGTGATACCGGAAATATTTCGGAGATGATTGTGCCTGTTGTAATCATGGCCGATGGGTCTTTGTATAATACTTTAATCATATCGATGAATCCTTTTCCTAACCCCATCCTTTCTAGCACTGCCCACAGATACGACCATTCCAGCCTGTCAGAGGCCTTCATAGCATCCAGGGACAGCATCGCCTTAGGTATGGTGTCCTCCTTGTCGGCATCAAGTACGTGCAGTATACGTCTTATGTTCTCAGTGATCAGGCGGCCTCCTATGAAGCCAGTTTGGTCCGGGTGAACTAAAGACGTCATATGCTTTTGTAATCTGATGGCTAATACCTTAGAGTACAGTTTGATATCTGTTCCGAGGAGGCTTAAAGGTCTATAACTACCGCACTCGTTGGGGTCTTTGTCTTTTTTAAGGAGGACTGTTATGAGTGCAATATTGTCATTTTTATGGAAGTTCCCCTCCTTGTCTGAGTATAAGATCATATTTAGTAATAAGGGGCCAATAATGTCCCAACAAGAAAGGTACATTTCTGATGGGAAACCGTCTCTTCCAGGAGCCTTACCACTTTTCATTGCGGTTATGGCCTTCTTGAGTTCCTCTAGTGTGATCGGTGTTTCTAACTGTTTAGCGTCATCCTCTGAAAGTTTAGGGAGAATAATTTGATTAAGAAATGTGTCCATTTTGTTTTGATCGAAGGTCATTTCTGATTTATATAAGTCGGAGTAGAATACTTTGAATGTATCGTTTATTTTTACAGGATCTGTTACAAGTACTTGTTGTGCTCTAATGGTAGTTATATCTGCAAATGTTGCATTAATTCTTAATCGCATGGCTAATAGGTGGCTGGGTTTGGAACCATGGGAGTACTGCTGTTGTCTTGTGCTGCGTATTTGTATTTCCGATTGTTGTCTGTATATGGCATTGATCTCTATTTTTAGTACGTTAACTTGATTTTCTAGTCGAGTTGAGTTGTTGTATTTCAGAGAATTAAATAACGTTGAGTAAAGCGTTTCCAGCTCATCCAGTTTTGTGCTTTGATTCTTGCGCATTTTGGAGGAAAAGCTATCCGTGAAGTCTTTGATCATTCCCTTTACCGACATCCATATTATTCTGGGGTCTTGCACCGAGTTTGCATTCTCCCGTTGGAATACTATAAGAGCTTCTTTGAGTTGTGTAATGAATTCCTTGTTATTAAGCAGCAACGAGTTAAATCGCCATCTTGGGGCTCGGGAGGATAGTATACCAAATGTACCTTTAAGGAGTAAATAACAGTGATCTGATAGTGCGTTGGGTATCATTTCCACTTCATAATTATCAAATAGTGATGCAAAGACATAATCTATTCTGGATAGTGTATTATGCCTCGCAGATCGACAAGAGTACTTTCGGGTCGTGGGATTAAGTAACCGCCATAAGTCATTTACACCTGTAATCTTTGACCAATCCTTTAATGCCTTCGATGAATTCTTTTGTTCGCTGGAAAAGGCGAGGTAAGATTTGTCCATCCTTGGGTTCCAGATGGCATTAAAATCCGCTCCTATTATAAATGAGTAATCGGGAATGTCTAACATTGCATTGGTTAGTGTAGTGAAGAAATCTTCTTCGTACAAATTTGGGGCGTATACCGCTATCAACGCTATTTTCCTGTTCTTATGTTCAATCTTAGCTATAGTTATCCGACCTTCTACATCAGACCATACTCCCTATAGTACAATATTCAACTTACGTTTAACGACTATTGCTACAGCCCGAGTTCTCGTACCAATAGAGGAGTGACTGATATTATGGTATATGTTGTCCGCTAATTTATCTATGTATTTCCCTAGAATGTGTGTTTCGCTTAGCAGAGCAATGTCCACATGTTCTTTTTTCATCAGTGTGAGCACGCTTTTGCGTTTGAGTTGGTTATTTATTCCCCCGGTGTTCCATATCATTATATTCAAACTAGCCATAGTCTATACATGTTGCATTGTAATTTTTGGTAATGCTTCTAGAGTGCGAGGCAATAATAGATATACATCCCACTAGTGAGGTCCCGTTGAGAGCCGAGCTTAAAAACATACATATAAAAATCCCCTACCCTTCCCTCCCACCGAGAGTCGTACAGGATTGTGTTCCATGAACACAACCTTTGCGTATGACTCCCTCCCTTGCACCACCGGATATCCCAGAATGATCCAATTATCCTTAACATTCCTATGTATACCATAGGATCTAACACTCTAAATTCTACCATAAGTAGAATGTCAACTGTGGCTTGGCCACTTTCCCGTAAAAAAAAAATAAATAAAAATTTAAATGAGATAAACTAAAAATAAAGACCAAAAATAAGCTTCAATTGTCATGCCCTAATCACTTACATTTTATATGAACTTGTGTAATTTATAGTAACCCATGAATAATATGAAGGTATTGAACTGAAGAGAGAGCCTCAATAAATCAGAGAGAGCGGATGAAAAAGAAAAAAAACAAGTAAAAGGAAGAGAACATTAACTTAGATCTTAAAAGAGCATTGCTATGCTTAAACATCTAAAGTATAAATTGGAGAAGTAGTGAAATTATTTCCCATTAATAAAAAAACAGTTTTTAAATACGTATATTCAGCATTTCCCCTGACCGGGGTGGGCGATGATCGTTGTGTAGAGTGATCTTTCAGCCGGCCGGCTATGATGGCTCTGTGGTTCTGCATCTAGATAGCTGTTGATTATTCCCCCGAGGGGCTTCTGGTAGAGTGAATGACCACGTATTGCTGATATTCCAGAATGCTCCATATATCAAAGAATGCTTCGATGTTCTAGATTATTCCAATATGTCATTTTTACATTGTTTGAATGTTCCAGTATGTTCTGGAGTGTTCCAATCTTGAATCCAATATGTCCGCAATAATATAAACACGTCGGGGAAAGCATTCAAAAACTCTGAGCACGTAGGTCTCTCTGTCCCAAATCCTCGGTTATTAAAGATTGTACTATATGGTGACCTTGCATAACTGAGATTAAAAGGCCATTTGTACACTATTCTGCGTGTTGTTCAGACAGGAATTTGGCTGCATCTTCAGGCGAGTTGAGGGCTCCTTGTTTGTCGACAATGCGAAGTATTGCAGGGTATATTAGTAGGGGTCTGTATTTCCCCAGGTATAGTTGAGACATCACCGTCTTGAACTTGGCACGCAGTTCCACTACATCATGACAATAATCTTCAAAGCAGTGTATTGGTACCTCCATGTATTTCAGATTGCCTTTCATCCTGCGAGTTTCACGAATAATCATTTCTTTTATTCTGACTTGGCGCAGGATAACCAATATCACTCTGGGCTTAGCGTTATTGCCAATGGAGCGGGGTCCCAATCTGAAGCACTGATCCACCTCCGGTATTTTAGGAAGGATCCCTGTTCCCAAGATTTTCTGTAATTCTGTGGCAAACTCTTCAGGGTTTGCACATCTCACTGATTCGTCCAGACCGACAATACGAATATTCAGCTTGCGTTTTTGATATTCCATCTCGAATATTTTGGCTTTCTGTTCTTTATTGATTCGCGTAAGCTCAAACGTTATTTCGCTGAGCTCCGTCTTGATTTCATTGTAGTTCCCCTTCATCTCAGCAGTTAGGTTAACTTTGTTAACCTCTACTTCATTGTAGATGCGAGTGAAATTGATTTCGTGGGCTTCCATTACTTTCTCCAGAGCCTCGGTGCGTTTAATCTGTGCGTCGGCGTCCGCTCTCAGCGCATCAATTTTGCCTTCAATAGATTCTTTAATAGCATCTACTTTTTGTGTTATTATCTTCTCCGACAGTTGTGATTGGAGGATCATTTCCTCCATTCTCTTCTCCATTGTATTCCCCATTTCCTCCATTCTCTTCTCCATTGTATTCCCCATTTCCTCCATTTTCCGGATGATATGTTCGGTATCTGCGGAGGTGTTTGATGGGGTTGAACTTGAAGCGGCCTCTGTCAAGTCTATATTTCCTGCTGTCCGCTGTACGAATCCTGGATCCTGCGGCGGGACCTCTACGACTGGTTTTGGTCTCGTTGTGTCTTTCCTTGTGTTTGGCATCTCGATTATTTTGGTCAATATAGTTAGTTAATAATCTCAGTTGATATATGCGTCAAGTTTTAAACGCATTAATGGTTTATAAATATGTTTTTAAAACGTAAAAAATAAATAACGGGTGAGCAGCTGTGTCACATGCGACTTACTCCATTCTAACGCTAAACCGGAAGTCCTAACATTATGCATACTTTTGACAATAAATAAAATCAGAATTTGTTCTTACTTGCTTGCCTGGGTAAATAAAGGTTATATAAATAAAAAAAAATATATATAAATAATAAATTTTTGAAAACCGATAGGGGGAGAGTGGGGTGAGTAGTGCCAAGGGGCATGTAGTTCCACCCCTGTTATCTAGAAAACCATAGAAGAAGTTGGTCATGTGACAAAATATTTTTGAAGAGGCATCCATTTCACTCAACCTGCAGAGAAGGGAGACACCTGGCTTGAGAGGTAAGCACATTTAAGTTAAAAAAACAGTTTTTTGCCCTCCAAAGTAAAATTTGTATGATCAAGGTTTTTTGATTGCTGTGTTTGAACAATTATAGACAACTTTGAAAACAGTTCACAGATGTTTTAGTGCTTTAGTAAGCTACACCATGAGTCTATGCAGTTAGCATGATGCTAGCTCAAAACAGCTGGGGGATGCATTTTTTTCAAAATGGCAGGCTTGGGGTGATTTGTGCCAAAGGGCCTGGGTTAAGTTGTGCCAGATATTCTCTTTGTTAAGTTGCCCCAACTTATTTTATTAACTATATATATTACTTTATTGTATTTTATTGTTATTGTACATTGCATTCTTGCATTTGATCACTAAAACTATGTGATATTCTTAATTTTAGACCAAAATCCATCATGCCACGCATATATACAAACGGAAGACAGACAGGGTTTCAACTCCTCTTGAGAAGTTGGAAAGAGCAGTGAAAGAGGTGCAACAGGGGAAGACTATACGTCAGGTTGGAAAGGAGATGAAGATCTGCAGGATGCTTTTACCGCTTTTGTGATTAAAATGATCTGTTTTACGTAAAATTATCAATGGCACAATTTACCCCAGTGTATTCTCTCTAATGTCACAACTTACCCCGCACCGGGGGCAAGTTGTGCCACAAAACCACTTTTTTTTCTAAAGCTATATTTCTGAAACAGTTTATTTAAGATCCAAAGTGATTGTCCCCAGGGATGCACAACATCCTAAACTATATGTACATATTTTAGTTGGGGGCATTACTGTAATCCCCTTGCTTTAAAGGCACTTTAAATAAAAAGTGGCACTACTCACCCCACTCTCCCTACAGATATTTTCCGATATCACATTTGTATGCCAATATCGGCCGATAATATCGGACATCCCTAAATAAAATCTTATAAAAATTATATATTTTTTTACACTATATTTCCCTCTCCAAAGTACTCCTACAACACCATCTGAAAGGTTAAAAAAAATATTTGCTAGTAGAAATATGTCTGGGTCTTGCAGGGTTAAAGGTACCCTCCACTTTATAACATCTTTCTCCTATACAGTTAACTCCTCTTTGACTATGGATAGATTGTGCAGAACTTATCACCTCCATTCCTCCACTGGAGTGTGGGAGGGGGGGGGGGGGTGTATTCTCTGTACTTCCATGATCTGAAATGAAATAAAATAAAATAAAAAATCGAACCCTAACTAACCTTACTGTCATGCACTAATACTAATACCTAATACTCGGGGTGTAACGGTACACAAAAACCACGGTACGGTACGTACCTCAGTTTTGAAATCAAGGTTCGGTACGGGTTTTCGGTACAGTGGGGGAAAGTTTGGCTTTCCATGTTCCACTCAGGGGTGATGTAGTGTGCAGTAACTAATTGTACTTGTAAGGCTGTCAACGAATATTCTATATTGAAATTAATAATAGACGGAAAATTATAATAATAATAATAATAATAATAATAATAATAATAATAATAATAATAATGATGATGATGATGATGATGATGATGATGATGATGATGATGATGATGATGATGATGATGATGATGATGATGATGATGATGATGATGATGATGATGATGATTATTGTTATTATTATTATTATTTATTATTTATTATTTATTATTTATTTATTATTATTATTATTATTATTATTATTATTATTATTATTATTATTATTATTATTATTATTATTATTATTATTATTATTATTATTATTATTATTATTATTATTATTATTATTATTATTATTATTATTATTATTATTATTATTATTATTATTATTATTATTATTATTATTATTATTATTATTATTATGTTTCCAATGAAATGACACAGTAGAACCGTGCTTAATGGAAGGATATTGGAAGGATTAGGTAAGGGCATATAGTGATGAGTATAAATTATATATATTATGAGTATTATAAATGTTCTCTTGGGGCCCTGGAGAGGTGAGTCGCCAATGGTTCCAGGAGAGATAGAGGGGGGGGGGGGTGAAAGGGTGCCCTCAAGGGACAATCTGAAAGAGAGGTCATCGAACAGTGTGTGTCTATCATTTGTCGGTGGAAATGTAAAACAAAAGGACTCCAACCTTTTGGGAGATATAGTCGCTCGCGTAACTGGAGACGACCGTGTCACAAGAACAGACGGAGAGTAACGAAACCTGCTGTGTGTGTGCTTGTGCCTGTGCAACATATGCCTGTGTGTGTACATATGTGTACTGTATAGGGGTGTAACGATGCATCAATTTGAATATGTTAGAATAGATTATAATCGAAATTAATCGAAAAAAAAAGAAAAATATATTTTATGTTTTTTTGTTGTTGTATTGTTTTTATTGACCTATAGTCCATTCATGCTGAGTGAATCAGTTCCCCCATGCAGCCACATTTGTGTATTCAACATTTATTGGGGAATTAACTGATAGAAAATTCATAGAAAATGTATCGAATTTAATCGAATCGTGGTCAAATGAAGAGTATTCATGATGCATCAAATCGTTGCCTCAATAATCGTAATCGAAATTAATCGTTGTGAGGTTGAATCGTTACACCCCTAGTACTGTATGCTAGTGTGTGTGTGTATACATATGTGTACTATATCATAGTGTGTGTGTGTGTGTACATATGTGTACTGTATGATAGTGTGTGTATATACATATGTGTACTGTATCATAGTTTGTGTGTACATAAGTGTACTGTATCATTGTGTGTGTGTGTGTGTGTTCAAGTTTCAAGTTCAAGTTTCTTTACTTGTCATACAAAACTACATAATACTTTTATATAAAATGTTTCTTTCTGTTTTGCTCCAGAGATTGTGCTAGATAAAAATAGATAAGTATAAAATAAGTATAATAAGTATAAAATAGAAGTCAAGTACGTAGACAAAAGTGTTCAATATACATATATACAATATACAATGCAGAGTAGAAAAGTAACTGAGTTACAATACAATATACAGTACAATGCAGAAATGGGGTGCTGCAGTGAGTTGTTTGTTTAAAGTGAGTGTGTGCGTCAGGGGCGTTTTTAGGGTTAGAAAACATTGGGGGCTTCAGCCCAATTTTTTTTTTTAAGCACAGAAATACGCAATTTTAGATTAATTAGAGATGAATACTGAATAACTAGAATCATTAGAGGTTCTCAAAGTGAGGTCCAGGTCCATGAGAGGGATGTGGGCAGTCCCTAGAAAATTCAAAGTTAACAGGACCAAATCATCAGTTTCTTATTTATTTATTTATTTAGCCAGATAAAACATTGATCTGGTCCAAGAAGCCCCAACAGGAGTACAAATATACATATATACACATATATATACATATAATATATATACATATACTGTACATACATACACATATACACCAATAACAAAATAAAAACACAGTTAATTGTAGATACACAATCAGGTTTAAGCACTATAAAAATGCAGCAGGTGAGTTCACCTGTCTTCAACCAAAATGGAAGGAGAGTGAAGTACTGTACACAGAGAACGTGAAAATATACAATACATTCACCAAACACTACACAAGACAACCAATGATGCAGACTGATGAAAATATACATTTTCTCCCATTTTCCCAAATCAGTCAACATGGAGAATCACAACAAAAAATTATCTTGCCAGATCCAGCTAGGCAAAGAGATAATGTCTAGTATTTTCTGTTTAAATAAAAAAAAAAAAAAAAAAATTGTGTTACTGTAATTTTAACCTGTACTGGATACAGTATTTTATGTTTGTCTGATATTTGCTGAGCTTACAGTGTTATGCACATAGTAGCATGAAAACTGGGACATGTATTGTTGTGATTCTCCATGTTGAAATGTTGACTGATTTGGTTATATGGAGAGAAAATGTTATTTTTTTCATCAGTCTGCATCATTGATTTGGGTATATGTAGATAAATAAATTATATTTTCATCAGTCTACAGCATTGGTCTTGTGTAGTGTTTGGTGAATTTATTGTATATTTGCACATTATCTGCGTACTTCACTTACAGTACTCTAATCACTGAGAAGTAGAATTGCTAAATGTGTTTTAGGTTAAGCACAGCAGTGTGTGTAACTGGTTCAAACAGAATTAAGTCATTATGTAACGTGTGTTTCATATGGTAACAAAATTAGTGTATGGTTTTGACAAGTGTTTAATTTAGCAAAGGATCTGAGGTGTTCTGATAATTGTGTGTGTGGTTGTGCTAATTGTGTGTTTTGAAACACCGGGCCCCGTTTTCAAAATCATGCTTAGGCAATCGAAAAAAAACTATTGTGTGTTTCATTATATACATATGTTTCAGTCTTCTCATTAAAAAAAGATTCGATTTTTGGGTCTTTTCCTGCCTTTGGTCCGCTTTGCATTCACATCTCAAATGAACCGCAGCAGGGTTCACTTGCAAGAGTGAATGAGCTTTCACACCACCCCAAACCAACCGGACTATCCGAGGTTCGATTAAAGCTTATTATAGGACACTGGACATGGGTATGGATGGCTCCAGGTGCTGCTGCGTTAAAGTGCACATCTTCAATATCTGTACTATTTAAAAGCACAGTGCAGGACACACTCAAAGGTTATCGCACATCAGAGATGGCAGTGGACATGTATGACAGGACAAAGGCCATATGTAATGGCCTTTGGATTGAGGAACATACTACCAGCCAAAGGAGGAAGCAGAAAAGGATGGACGAGTATGTAGTTGAGTCATCTTGTGGCACAAGCTCAGACCTCAGCTCAGGAGATCAGCTGAGACAGAGACTGTTCTATCCAGTCGTCGACAGAATGCTGCAAGAGCTTGAGAGCAGGTTCTCATGAGTTGGATAACAATTTATGAGAGGCATACAGGCATGTTATCCAGCCTCAGACCAGTTTATCTCAGTGGAATTGCTGCAACCCCTCGCCACACATTACAATATCCAACTATTGCCAGAGGAGATCACAGTTGCAAAGTGTTTCCTGGTCAGGACAGGCAGAGATGCAGTCCCTACTATCCAAAGTGTCTTTTCCCTCCTGGATGATAATAATAATAATAATGCATTTGATTTATAAGGCGCCTTTCAGGACACTAAAAAAAAAGTCCACAAATCTGTGAATGAAAGAATTATAGGATCAAATGAAAACTACTTACTAAAAATGTTTAAAAGTACTAAAAACCAACAAAAAATACCAAACACTAACAAACATTCAGCACAGACAATGGGGATGCTGACATAAAAAAAAAAAAAAAAAAAAAAAAAAAAAAGTAAACAATTTTTTTTTTTTTTTTTTTTTGATCCGGGGCTAGGAGAAAAACATCCGGGGCTAAAGCCCCGGAAGCCCAGGGCTAACGACGCCACTGGTGTGCGTGTGGATGTGTGTGCTGTGAGTGTATTTGATGGTTTGTTACATAGTGTTATTGTCATTTAGCATCCTGATGCCTGAGGATAGAAGCTTCTTCTGAGTCTCTCTGTGCTTGCCATGAGACTCCGGTATCGCTTGCCTGACCGCAGCAGTGTGTGTGTGTGTGTGTGTGTGTGTGTGTGTGTGTGTGTGTGTGTGTGTGTGTGTGTGTGTGTGTGTGTGTGTCTCTGATCTCTGCCAACGACGAGAGGGCCTACCTGGAAGAGGTCAAGGTCCTGGCGGGATGGTGCCAGGAAAACAGCCTCTCCCTGAACGTCAGCAAACCAAAGGAGATGATTGTGGACTTCAGGAGGTCGGGGGTCAAGGACTACAGCCCCCTCAGCATCGACGGGGCACCGGTTGAGAGAGTCAACAGCTTCAAGTACCTCGGAGCCTACATATCCGAGGACTTGACATGGACCACACACATTAACAGTGTGGTGAAGAAGGCACGACAACGCCTCTACTTCCTCAGGCGCCTAAGGAAGTTCCAAGTCAGCCAGAAGATCCTTAAGAACTTCTACTCATGTACAATAGAGAGCATCTTGACCGGCAACATCACCTCCTGGTTTGGGAATAGCACTGCAAAAGACCGAAGCAGACTACAAAGAGTGACACGTTCAGCCGAACGCACAATTGGAGGGGGGCTCCCCACCCTCCAGAACATTTACTACAAGCGTTGCAAGGGCAAGGCTAAGAGAATCATTAAAGACTCCAGTCACCCGAACAACTGCCTCTTCGAACTGCTGTGGTCAGGCAAGCGATACAGGAGTCTCAAGGCGAGCACAGAAAGACTCAGAAGTAGCTTCTATCCCCAGGCCATCAGGCTGCTAAACGAACAATGAATGAACACTACACAACAACAACCACCAAACGCACATAGCACACACATCCACACGCACACACTCACTTTAAACAAACACACTGTAGCACCCACTCCACACACTTTATAGCACACACCCACTTTAAACAAACACACTGTAGCACCCACTCCCCACACTTTATATTTATGGATGAAGGATTGCACTACAACTCGTACACCTTACTGTAAATTGTACCTAAAATTGTACCTCATCCCATTTCTGCTTTGCACTAGATAGTACTGTACATTAGTACACTGCATAGTATTGTGTATTGTATATTATATGGTAACTCAGAACATTGTACATATGTCTATACCGAACACTGTGACCTCATTTTCTTCTTCTAAATTCATGCTATATTATGTTATTATGTTATTTGATACTATCTTGTCTAGCACAGTCTCTGGAGCGTAACAGTAAGAAGCATTTTGTATGAAAGTATTCTGTACTTCTGTATGACAACTATTAAAGAACTTGAACTTGTGTGTGTGTGTGTGTGTGTGTGTGTGTGTGTGTGTGTGTGTGTGTGTGTGTGTGTGTGTGTGTGTGTGTGTGTGTGTGTGTGTGTGTGTGTGTGTGTGTGTGTGTGTGTGTGTGTGTGTGTGTGTGTGTGTGTGTGCATGTGTGCTCATGAAAGCTATACACATCTTCTACCACCCTCACGGAGCTCGGATAGGAGTGGGCCTGAGGCAGCCAGAAGATGCAGAACGTAGAGGTCTTGAGGGTTTGTAGTTAGAGATCATTGACACCCTCAAGACCTCTACGCTCTGCATCTTCTGGCCGCCTCAGACCCACTCCTATCAGAGCTCCGGGAAGGTCATCAAACAGAAGCCGCCTATTCTCGGTCCTTGCCCCACAATTGTGGAACGAACTTCCCACCTCTTGTTAGGACAGCCGAAACCCGTCCAATCTTTCGCCGTCGACTAAAGACGCACTTCTTCAATCAATATCTGAAATGAAATAAAAAAAAAACGTACTGTCATGCACTTAATGTCCTAATATACTAACCTACATTAGTACCTGCATATCGTATATGTCACAAATGTAACAGTACTAAATACCTGTATGTCATACCAATGTAACTATGTCACTATGAATTGAAAATGGGCGACCCTGATGTAAACAAGACAAACGTCTTTCTCTGGTCTGCCACCCCTTAACAATTGTGTGTATTGAGCCGTACTGTATTGTACCCATTCTGCAATCTGTTAAATAAAGTTTTCATTCATTGATTGATTGATTGATTGATTGATTGATTGATTGATTGATTGATTGATTGATTGATTGATTGATTGATTGATTGATTGATTGATTGATTGATTCATTCATTCATTCATTCATTCATTCATTCATTCATTCATTCATTCATTCATTCATACACTGTAGCACTCTACACTTTGATGAACATAGTTACTCAGCTGATAGAGTTGTACCCTTCCTGCTGACTTGTCGTACAAAACGCTTTGGATAAAAGCATCCGCTAAATGACTAAATGTAATGCAAATGCAAATGTACGTTTGGTTCTGTTGAACAAACACTACATAAATGAGAGCTGTAGTGATGATGAAGAGAAACACAATCTCACACATGGCCTCTTATGCTCTGAGGATTATTGACACAGAGAGACAGACTGGTCTGTTTTGATGCTGTGTCTGAAGAGACAAATATAAACAACAGATCCACAGTAACAGATTTAGGATTATGGGAGGATAATGGGAGTCACACAGGGGTATCCCGGTTGGATCAGCAGCATGGGGCGCAGATAATGTGTTTGTGATATTGTGTGTTTGAGTCCGGATCAGAGCCTTTTATCACATAACTTCTGCCCTCTCCCTTTCTGTCTGTCTCTCTCCCTCCTTCTATCTCTCTGTCTCTCTCTCCACCCCCATATTTCCTGTTGTCCTCAACACACACTCCATCCGAGTCGCCCTGAATGCTCGCACTGCTGCTTACAACTCGGGCCGTGCATCTGGAAATATGGACGAGTATAAGGCAGCGGCATACAGTATGCGCAAGGTGGTGAAGGCTGCAAAACGGAGATATGGGAACAGGCTGGAGACACACATCGTCAGATGTGTAATTGAGATCTGCCTGGTTTTGTCACACATTTAATTTGGACCAAGCTGACTTATTGGGATTGTCATTTTGCATGACTTGTTGCACGTCTTCCGAGGCGTGTCGGTCCCTAGGGGATCGGCTTGTGACAGTCTGCAGTTGTTTGCATGACGTGAGAATGACGCTTTTTGGTCCGGGTGTGGGCTTGTTTTTTCATTGGGTTAAGACGGCTCATTAAGTGGAACCATGTCTTATTTTTAAAGCAATCTTATTTTAAAGTTGAGATGCAGAACAGTTGAGCCTCCTCTAATGGCCTCTTTGGCCGTGGGCGCTCAGCTATAGTTGATACTATATATATAATAATTGTTAGACTAGAAGTCTTTATTTGTCATGCAGTTTTAACACACACACGCAAGATGGGCAACCCACAGGAACACACACACATGCACTGAGTCGCCGATGAAATGTCTCTCTGCACTTTTCCCATCCCGTTGTCCTTCCCCCCATGGGCAGCCGGGAGCAGATAGGGGACCAATCCAAGTGCTCCTGTCCGTCTTCGTCAAGGACGCCACAGCGTTAGCAATCTGTTGTGCATTTTTTTTCCATTGGGTTTATTTTATCGGGGGGAAACCCTTGCGAGCACGGGGAGAACATGCAAACTCCACACAGAAAGGCCTGGGAGATACCCCACCTGAGTACCTGGCATCATGAAAACCTGGTCCCCAAGCGGGAATCAAACCCTGGACCTTCTTGCTGTGAGGCGACAGTGTTAACCACTACACCACCGTGCCGCTACACCAGATGAGTGGTATATAGAGATAGATGCAAGACTTTTGGCACAGGTTCACGTTTCTTTTTATTTAGCTACAGTACATCAGGCTAATGTGTTTTGGCCTAGTGCCTTCATCAGAGCATCATAACAACATGATGGTATCATCCCCCTGTGCAGGGGGGGGGGGGGGGGGGGCAGCACTTACATAGGACAATCTTACTGTAGTTCAAGTTAGTATTTCTGGACCCAAAAGGTGGGTCGCAGGCTTGTTCTTTTGGGTCCTCACACGACACGAAGACAGTCAGAGTAGGCATTTCAATGAGTGTGGGTCCTGGGGCAAAGTGTAATAGATTGAAAAAAACAGTTCTTGAGAGTAATTTAATTTGAATAGCAACATAAAATAATGTAGATGGAAAAGTAGCAATACCTTGTCTTATAGGCACCTTGCCACCTTGCTACCTTATCATTTAATTGAGCTGTAGTTAGGACAACACAATGTTTAAATGTCCCCAGTGACATCACTGGTTGGCCATATTCAAACTCATTTACTTTCAATAGCTGTCAAACTAAGTTGATGTTTGCAAAACTGTTTTAGAGTTTTTGAATGTGTGAGATTATGCGCAAAATAAATCAGCATTGTGAAGTGCCCCTTTAATACCGGTGTAATCATGCTTTTACAATGCTTTCACTTCTCTACTGCCCATTCCTTAGGGATTTTCTTTTGAATGACAGGCAGCCATAATGGAAGAGAGACAACTACACAAACATTCCCTGCAAGGCCTCTATTCCATTAATGCAAACATGCTACTGGTGACATTCCAGCAATTACACTCAGAAGAGATAACCTGATGAAGGTCCTTGTACCAAAACGTTTGTTCTCAATGAACATGTTTTAAAGGAAGAACCTGTAATGTCATCAAACTGCCTCTAGGCAAAAGCTGACAACATGGTACTGCGCTTTGTTTACAGTTTTAGTTTTCGTCTGATGAGTGTGTTGTATTTCAGCAGGGGTGTAAAAAGTACCCAGAAATTATACTTAAGTAGTAGTAGTAGTAGTAGTTTATTTTTTCAGTCATCATCTCACACAATACAATATACACCATCATTTACCAATATTTTATTTTTACAGTGACTGAAAAGGTACAGACTGAAGCATATAGTGCTTATATGTGCCTGTCCTATATTCTTACCAAAACAATACAAACATTTAGATTCCAAAACTGTATTCTAAAGGGGAAAAAAGCAAGCAAAACAGTATTATTCACCCTTGTAGTTTTCAAAATTAGCTTTACAAAAAAATACAAAAATGTAGATTCCAAAACAGTATTCTAAAAGAAAAAAAAGAAAACAAAACAGTGTTATTCACCCTTGTAGTTTTCAAAAATAGCTTTACAAACCTTTTTCTTATAAACCAAAATCGAAATTACTCATTCTTAACTGTATATCAGCATTGCTCCACAAGTTAACCCCAATAATATAAATACACCTCCTTTTAATCCCTTTCTTAGCTTTTTGAACAGTAAATTTACAAATATCTCTCAAATCATATTTTCTTTCATGTATTGAAAAAAACATTTGCACCCCATCTGGGAGTAACTTTGCTTTAGCTCTGTACATTATTTGCATAGTTTTATAGTAAACCAAATCATAACATTTCATAATATGAGACTTTATAAACAATGGATTTGTGTGTTCATAGTAACCAGCCTTGAAAAGGTTCTGAATGTCCCGCTTTTGCAGTACGACTATTGGATTTACTGTATTTTTAAATGTTGACCCTCATACTTCCACACACTAAGAAATGTAAGGAAGTATAAGTGAGCAGTAAATGATGTGCAAGGATTTGTAGTTTAATATATCCTTACATTTATACAATATTGCTGCTGACTTAGATATTTTTCCTTGAATATAGTTAACATGTTGTTTCCATGTTAATTTCTGGTCAATAGTTTCAAGTTCAAGTTTCTTTAATAGTTGTCATACAGAAGTACAGAATACTTTTATACAAAATGCTTCTTACTGTTACGCTCCAGAGACTGTGCTAGACAAGATAAGTATGAAATAAAATAGTATAGCATGTAAAATAGAAGTAAAAATAGAGGTCACAGTGTTCAGTATAGACATATGTACAATGTTCAATGCAGAATAGAAGTAACTGAGTTACCATACAATATACAATAGACTATGCAATGTACTAATATACAATACTATATAGTGCAAAGCAGAAATGGGATGAAGTACAATTTAGGTACAATTTACAGTAAGGTGTACGAGTTGTAGTGCAAATCCTTTACCAATAAATATAAAGTGTGTTTAGGTGATCTAAAGTGTGGAGAGTGGGTGCTGCAGTGTGTTGTTTGTTTAAAGTGAGTGTGTGTGCGTGTGGATGTGTGTGCTGTGTGCATTTGATGGTTGTTGCATAGTGTTTATTGTTCGTTGAGCAGCCTGATGGCCTGGTGATAGAAGCTTCTTCTGAGTCTTTCTGTGCTCGCCTTGAGACTCCGGTATCGCTTGCCTGACCGCAGCAGTTCAAAGAGGCAGTTGTTTGGGTGGCTGGAGTCCTTGATGATTCTCTTAGCCTTACCCCTGCACCGCTTGTTGTAAATGTTCTGGAGGGTGGGAAGCCCCCCTCCAATTGTGCGTTCGGCTGAACGTGTCACTCTCTGTAGTCTGCTTCGGTCTTGTGCAGTGCTATTCCCAAACCAGGAGGTGATGTTGCCAGTCAGGATGCTCTCTATTGTACATGAGTAGAAGTTCTTAAGGATCTTCTGACTGACTTGGAACTTCCTTAGGCGCCTGAGGAAGTAGAGGCATCGTCGTGCCTTCTTCACAACACTGTCAATGTGTGTGGTCCATGTCAAGTCCTCGGATATGTGGGCTCCGAGGTACTTAAAACTGTTCACTCTCTCAATCGGTGCCCCGTCGATGCTGAGGGGGCTGTAGTCCCTGACCCCCGACCTCCTAAAGTCCACAATCATCTCCTTTGTTTTGCTGACGTTCAGGGAGAGGCTGTTCTCCTGGCACCATCCCGCCAGGACCTTGACCTCTTCCAGGTAGGCCCTCTCGTCGTTTGCAGAGATCAGGCCCAAAAACACACTTGAGTAAAAGTAAAAAAAGTGTTTACTTGTAAATGTAGTTATAGTACTTGAAGTTACAAATCGGCTGTGACTTTGTAAACAACGATGGTAAATGACCAATTTCACGTCAAGAAAGTAGACGCTTGGATACGAGTTGAAAGTCAATGGCTTCATGTTCTCAGTTGATTTATTCAGCAGGGCATCGGCGGTAGAATACAGCAAATTCACAGGATACAAAGAATCTTTCTGACACCCAGCTTGTCCTGTTGTGTGTGTCCTAATGTCGAGACCGCTCTGTATTTAAACATCTATTCGACCCCCGTATCTACTCGGGTGGACTGGTCTAAAATAGCATAATTACAATACCTTTCGAGGATAACAAAGGCTAACTTTCGTCCTAGCTCCATTCTGGCTGTGTGGAGGGTGGTGTTCTGTGTGTGTGTGTGTGTGTGTGTGTGTGTGTGTGTGTGTGTGTGTGTGTGTGTGTGTGTGTGTGTGTGTGTGTGTGTGTGTGTGTGTGAGTGTGAGTGTGAGTGTGAGTGTGAGTGTGAGTGTGAGTGTGTGTGTGTGTGTGTGTGTGTGTGTGTGTGTGTCTGTGTCTGTGTGTGTGTGTGTGTGATCTACTTAAACTAGAACCGGTGTGTTCTGTTTAGATGAGACAGTGGTGTCTGATATGTCATGTGATGTGTTGATCAAATTGCTCTAAAACCAGTTTGTCCTGTTCTGGTAAAGACACTGGTCCCACATGAGTGTGTGTGTGTGTGTCTAGATGTGTGTGTGTGTGTGTGTGTGTGTGTGTGTGTGTGTGTGTGTGTGTGTGTGTGTGTGTGTGTGTGTGTGTGTGTGTGTGTGTGTGTGTGTGTGTGTGTGTGTGTGTGTGTGTGTGTGTGTGTGTGTGTGTGTGTGTGTGTGTGTGTGTGTGTGTGTGTGTGTGTGTGTGTGTGCCAACTTAATTTGCATTGGCTCTGGTGAAGGGTGGCTGGCCAGTTTGGCTTGTTTTAAAGGTTGGCTTTATAAATGAATATGTGCCATGATTACTTATTATTGTTATTTGTTACTTAGTATCAAATCAACTGGCCCTATGAACATAAATGTTACTTCATACTAAAAAGTTAAAGTGAAATGTTCCGTTTCGTCCTCTTCATCACTCGTACTATTGTTTGTGGCCATCTTCTGTAGCTTGTCACTCTGACTGTCTATTCTTCTGATAGCAGGTGTTTAATCAAAGATGCCAGCTTTCTAGTCTTGCACAAGGACCAATCAGCATGGGTATGGGCGGGTTCATTTTCCATTGATGGGGATTTTATTGGCTGTTTTTAAATAAAGCGCGGCCGCAGGATTAATAACGTTAACGTTAGTTCGGCCAGAGAAACAAATATACTAATTAAAATGGTTGGACCTGCGAGAATTTAACTTTGTAGGTCTGCATTTTAAATGTAATGAGTCAAAAGTATGTTTTTTTTCTCTGAAAAGTAATTGAGTAAAAGTACAAGTCCCCAAAAACAGTACTTAAGTATTGTAACAACGTACAATTACTCAAGTACTTTACACCCCTGGATTTCAGTGGGTATAGGCGAGGGGTTGCTACTGCTGTGCCACACCTGCTGGCTCTACCAAGAGAGGTCTGGAGAAATTCACAGTACCATTAAGTTACTAAACACCAACCCACATGTCAGATCAAAACCAAAAAAAAGTTAACAAAAGCCCAATACCAAGTGTCTCTCTTTTGCCTAGATGTCGCTGTTTTCCTAAAAGTAGCCTACATACCCAAGTAAATGGAAGATTGCTCCACTCCTCCAAGGTCCATTCATATGTATCTAGGGATATCTATAGAGCTCAGGGAATGTATTTCCAGTGTCAGAAATAGTATGTCTGTTACTATGCTTTAGTAAATTGTAATGAACCAAAGGAGAATATAAATTATCAATTTATTTTGACGGTGAATAACACCATGCTAACATTGACCAGACATGGAGAATTGCCACCAAGCTCATTCAGTAGATCAAGTGTACAAATAACCTAAGCAAATGATTAAAGGGCAGATGATTTACAGTACATGGGTTTTTGTAGATACAGTACTGAATTTTCCAGACACATGCAATTTGAAATATAGAATATCAGGCCTATAAATTACCTTATTATGGCCAAGTCATACATGGATCGGCCCACATTTCCTCTTTCCAATGGCAGAGTTAATTCTGGATTTAGTACCACCAGGCGTCCGTTACAGAGCAGCAAAGACTGTGAATGAAATATACTGAAAGTGCAGTGATTTGTGTATAATGTCCATAGCTCCGCAATGTTTCACCAGATTGCAACACGTTATTTTGTAGACATTCACAGAAAGGTAAATAAACAATACATATTGTATTTATTTCAATAACATTCAGGTTTGTTAGACTGGCTCCAGCTTAGACAGGGGAAAGCCCTGGGTCCCCTCTTTCTTAGGCCTACAATGGTTTCATGATGCCGTCCTTCCCTTGCATCTAATTCATCCGGTTTCCGATCCAATGTGCTGAGATTTCTATAAACTCATATTTCGCATATAACACTTGAAATCATTGGTAAACAAACGTAGGGCTGAAAATATACACTTTGACTGCTTTTTTGATAGGGTTAGGGCTTGGCTACATTTGAAAAAGAAACACAACATCACTTAATACGTACTGTATTGATCTATTTGTGATGTTAAATTAATCTCGGCACAGTAATGGGCCCGTCGGGCTTAAGGGGTTAAATAGACAATTATATACCCTTACTGATGTTATAAATCAAACACATGGCTTCTTAAAATGCCGGCAGCAAACACACAGCGTCTGAAGTCGGAGACTGACTGCCGGTGTGTGTGCGTGTGTGTGTGTGGCGGGGGTCACCTTGAGGTGATTGTACCGGGAAATGAAAGCAAAAGAGACGTCACTTCCATCAAAGTGAGACATTGCTTTTTAAAGCGCACTTTAAAACCGATATAAACTCGGAGGACTCAAAGCTATAGTCTCACATCCAGGGAGCCTGGACCTCACGGCTCTCGATATCCACCATGCGGGGCTCCGCTTACAGCCTCGTAATGCAGTCTGGGAGCCGCGGCCACACTGCGCTCTGATATCCCGTCTGGGGAGGGGCAGTCAGACACCAAATGAAAACACATTGCGGGGGCGCATCACCATTATGTCACGGTCTGAGATGACTGGAGCCGGCGAGGGAGTGAATTGCATGGATTTAAAATGACCCCGCGGCAGTTAGGGGACTAGGCTGCGAGGGAGGGGTGGAATATGAATTTTAAAATCCGAATAAAATAATGTTCCATCATGGCTCAGCATATGAATGTTTTTCAATTCAATACCCCGGGTGAAGAATGAATATCTCGTCTCCCTACCTACCTCGTTTTGATGAAGCCCTAATCCGTAATTGGGGAAAACACATTAGTTTAGTCAGCATGGTGACTGTAACTGAGGGGTACAATTCCCTGACTGTATTGATAAGTATGGTATCATTAAACCACTACCGCTTTATGTACTTTAACTACTGGCCACACAGTACATGATATAGATATGATGAACACTTTCCCACCTGATGAAACCAAGTCCACACAAATGTATCCGTCGAATCTTTAATATATAGCAAAGGGTATATACAACGTTCACGTAATGACATTTATGATTTGAATGCACTTGTAAGGCAAATGAGTATTCGTAGGCAAATCAACATTGAATGTCCAATCTCTGGTTACGCAGGAAGCAAGTATACAACCTGGTTCTTTAGGGAACTATAGCGATGGTACTTAATGATTATAGCTGGATACACTAAAGGGGGTCCCGCTGGTTGTAAGTCAGTAGGGGGGGGGGGGTTAGGAGAGCCGCTGGCGATATCCCATCTGGCCAACGATTTCTTGGGAGAATTCAGAGTGCTGAACACGGTGCCCACAGAACCTTGGTCCACAGATGAATACAGTTGGGCCCTCTTGTAGACGGTAGCTGCCGGTCCACAACGAAGAGACGTGAGGCGACCTCACTCGGGTTAGAGCGCCGTCTCACCTGGACTCCTCTCGGGGGTAGTTCCAACACTTACCAGTGTTGGCTGTTATCCATGGCATAATCAAAGCACCCAAAGCAAGTAGATAATCCAAGCCGTGTAGGGCTCGCCGTCGCCCGGGTAAGGTAATCCAATGTGCAGGTCCACTCGTCCTTGCCCAGAACTCCTCGGATGAAAGCACCACACGTGGTCTGCCCAGCCTGGTTAAGACTCTAGATAACGCGAGGAAAACGATGGGGGTACTGCTCACTTTATAACTCTAACCGAACGATGCACCATACATAATAGACTATTATTAACTTAATAGAAATACGTCCCACTCGACGGTATAGTGCCAAACTATGACAATTCAACTATTAATCCACACGATGTCTCAATGCCATTCTGAGGCCAAGTTGACCATACTGCACCACACGTGTATCGTGGGTGAGGCTTAACGTCTTGCCACTAGGTTGGAGGGTAAAGAACTAAGGGCTAAGGGAAGTTCTACTTTACTTGCGCCATATATATATGCGCTGTGAACAAATAGTACCATTCGTATTTCGGCAGACGTATTCCTACGCGGAACCGGGGCTAGTAACGACATGTTCGTCGGCACGATTGAACTTGAACCAAGGGGCTTGGCTGCTGGCGCCAAGTTCTTGTCCAATGAGAGAATGAAACTATTATGGGCTGTTAGTAGACCAAAGGGATATTCAGTGTATATGTACAAGGAATATACAAGGGATATCAAACGATATACAAATACTATTAAATATATATCCATAAATAAATATATATATTCGGTTTAATCTGATCCTTCACAACAGTGACGGTTGTTCATCAAGTCCCCCTACTACTCTGAGAAATTCAAATCATCAAGACTGAAAACAGCTTTGTTATTCTTGGATTAGTGGCTTTGGTAGACCTCATCAGTTTACTATAGTGGCCTTGTGTGGACTGCTTGTGTCTGTAGCAACCATTGTTTTGTACATGGCAATGGGAAGGGACATTGCAGTTGCTATGTGCAAAACAAAAGGTGCTACGTGTTGATTGACTAGCGATGTATCTCGGCTGCTCCGTTACAAGCAAGGTCTCCCCTACATTTTCAAAAGCCTAGAGAAAGCTTGTCTTAACTTCATCATCATGAGTTATGAGCATGTCAAATTGATAATGTTCTTCACTGTGTGCTATGCCTTTGGATAACTATTTCAGAACACGCTGTGCCTATCGTATCAGTGCTGCAACTATCCATATATCTATTGGAACACAACATCATGGCATTCTGTCTGAAGCTCACAGAGGATGGCATCACTGTATGCTTCACTGAAATAGTTTTCTAAAATAGTTCACATGAACACAACAACATTTTTAATGGATAGATATTTAGATATTTACAGTACAATGACAGTGACAGATGTGCCTGCCAACACACGGGAATGGCTTTGCGCCTTCTGGTGGCAGATAACAGAACAGCACTTCCAATCAAGAGCACAGCGTGAGTGCCGCCTATTCCCACCGGTAGAAAAGTGCCAGGAATACTTTACTGCATCTGTATGAGATGTATATCGACAAAAACATAATCATTTGGTGTCTTATAACTGGATCTTGTAAACAAGTCACGGTATAACTCCAAATTCCAGTGTTTTACCTACTCTACCACTGCACATAAATTAAGCATTTTCTTTTTAAAGTCGTTACCAATAAGTTACAAGCAGCCATACTGGAAGAGAAAAAACTACACAAATATCCTGTACAAGGCCTCTTTTGGGTTCAAATGGAAGGGTAGCCTATACTGTTAGTGTAATTCCCCATGACTGGCTGGGACAATCTAGGCAGGAAGAATTGAACAAGTACTAAAAGATGCTCTTGAGCAAGCCACTGACTTTCTGACTGCTACTCAGTAAGCAAACCGTAGAATGGGTAGTTTTACCGGGCAGATTCAGTGGATGAATAAAATATTAAATAATTTAAAAAAATACAATCTTACAGATAAGGTTTTGGAAATAGGAGCTCAGCAGTGACCCTGATAAAATGGTAAATATTCAGTGGTTCTCAACCTGGAGCTCAGAGGCCCCGAACGTGTGGACAACAATTTGGGGAGATGGTTTAAGGATCAACTGCTGTTTCGTCAAAAAAACACATTTTGTCTCGTTGTACTTCCAACTGACAGATTGAATGGTGCGTTACTTTGTGAGCACGTTCTAGGGAATAAAAAAAATCCTTGACATGGAATGAAACTGTACATGGAACAAGGTGCGTTGAGGAGACGTTTTGGGATGCAAACCTGTTTTATTTTATGCCTCTAGCACGATACATGTCACAATAACTTTCTGGAGAACACGAGGACTTCTTGTTCTTTTTGTTGTTTTCATATTGATTGGAACCTTGTGTGGTGCTTTTCTTTACAAATAAACTGTTTGGGTTACAGCCCAGAAAAATACATCAGCTTTAAACCCTATTTTATCAGGTCACCAAAACCCTGAAAAAGACAGGACGCTGGAGCAGAGTGGCTGGACGGACGCAAGAGGCACTATATAGAGGATTCACCAGTTTGAACTTTTAGTTATTAACTGGCAGCAGGGCGACGATGGGTTTATGGAATGACGTTATGAAGGCTGTTTTTGGCGTGTGTACACTACAGCAGGGTGGCATCAGGTGTCCTCACTGGCTGCATCACAGCCTGGTACGGGAACTGCTCACAGCCGCAGAGCAATACAGAGCGTTGTTAAGACAGCAAACAGGTCATAAAAGACCCCAGCCACCCCAGCTTGATCCAACTGCTGCCTTCCGGGAGGCGTTACCACATCCTCAGAGCCAGGTCCAGCAGGCTCAAGGACTCCTACTTTCACCAAGCCATCAGAGTCATGAACATTACTTAGTCATTCAGATTTTATTGTATATATTTATGTAATTAGTATTTTAAGTATTTTAAGCACCTTACGTTGATTTCATTCTACTGTTGCACTTTTTTTAGTAACTCTCTCAGCACTGTCACCTTTTTCATACATCCTTATTATGCTGGTTTATATTGTATTTTTGTGTATTGTATTGTTCTATTGTGTATTGTATTGCCATGCTGTAGGTCGAGGGGGCAAGACCCAATAATCTTTTTGTATGAGAAATATGACAAAGATGCAACAATAAAGCTGAATCTGAATCTGAACACACACTCTCTCTCTCTCTCTCTCTCTCTCTCTCTCTCTCTCTCTCTCTCTCTCTCTCTCTCTCTCTCTCTCTCTCTCTCTCTCTCTCTCTCTCTCTCTCTTTATCTCACACACACACCAATATATCCTCATGGGGGATTTATAGCAGGGGTTATCTTATAACCCTAGTTATATGAGTAATAGCGAGCGCTTTGCTCTATTGGAACTGTCCCTTTAATCATATCCTAAATGAAAGCTTTCACCACGTGTACACCTGCCCATCCGCCTGACCACTCCCACATCCGCTCCTATAAAGCGGGGTCATGGCCATACAACAGCTCCTTCCCCAGTCTTTCACCGCCGAAACGGAAGACCGTGGGGTCCTCAGTGAGGCAGAGCAAAGCGCTCGCTATTGCTCATATACCTAGGGTTATAAGATAACCCCTGTTATATTTTGTTAATAGCTTACGCTTTGCTCTATTGGAACACAAGAGCTGAGCAGAGTGTAAGCCCGACAGATGCACCCGCTGAGGTCCCCTACAACCATCAGAACCGGGGAGGATCCGGGCCCCCCCGCCCCCCCTAGCGAGGGATGGGAGGGAGATCAGACCCTGACTGTGCAAAGAGGGTTTAGCGCCTCAAACGCACAGGGTGAGCAGACCGTGGGACTTTGTTTAGAAGGGCCCACGACTACTCAGACGCGCATCCCACCAGGGAACAGACGTGAGCAAAACCCCCGTCACCGCCCCCAATATTGCGGGGTCGGAGTCAAAACCCCAACCCTGTGGCAAGGCCGTAGCAGCGGACCGCGGAGGATGTCCCAGCCTCAGGCCACCCCGGGGCTAGGACCCCCCGAAAAAAGGGGCCTGGTGAGGTCTATGAGGCCGTGGCATCGAGACCCCACCAGACAGTCACTGGTGACACCACCCCCCACATCGCCAGCGTATCGGACAGGGCCTAAACCAGGTGAAGGCCCTTCTCCCCTCGGCACGCCGCTCCGAAGCGCTCCCAAGGAGGCTTCCCCCCCACAATAACGTGGGGCCAGCCGGCGCGCCGGGGAGACAACCCTCCAATGAGGTTGATCCCTCAATCCAGGCCGACAGGTTCCAAGAGTAGAACTCGACCTGCACCGGGAGCACTGCGGACTAGACAGGTGCCTAAGGAGCTTACTGTAAGAACAGTATCCTGGCGGAAAGGGTGTTCCGATATGCTGTGCACCATGTCACAATCTCCACGAGCCCTGACCCCGCCAATTTATTAATCCTGCGGGTCGAGGTTCAGAGAAAGAGTTTGACACAATTGGCAGACGTCATGAAAGATGCAGGGGCATACACTCGGGCAGCCGGGGTCAGACCCGGGCTCAACCTGAGAGTCGACTCTGCTACCAACACACCGGGGGGACAACCACCGCCCTATGTTTATTATAACAGGAGGTGGGTGCTCCCTTAACCCACTAAGAAACCCCAGAAACACAACTGCGTGTATACACAGGCTATACAATGCAGTTCAAGCGTTTCAGGTCCAAAAGGGTTAACCCAGGCCAACAGGTTATTGATGGCAAGGCCCGACCTGGGCCTGGTGGACCGGGACCTACACAGGGATGTAGGGATGCAATCTCTGGGTTAATCCCAAAGAAGTACATGTCCTCTCAAGTTCATGCTCCCCAGATATGGAACATCTCTCAATCCTGTGCCGTCCGTTCCACCTCCCCCGTGAGTTTACCGCGGTTATCATGACCGCCGTATATATTCCCCCACAGGCAAATACTGGCAAAAGCGCTGGTGGAACTACACGACCACCTCAACAGACACCAGATCAAGCACCCAGACGCGGCGTTGATAGTGGCTGGGGATTTCAACCAGGCGAATCTGAAGAAAGTGATGCCGTCCTTTTTTCAGCACATCGCCTGCTCCACGAGAGGGAGGAACACACTCGACCACTGTTACACCCCGTTCAGAGCCGGCTACAAAGCTGTAGCGGCTCCGCCATTGATGGGTGCTGCAAGCGCGAGCGATCACGACTCCATTTTATTATTCCCTGCCTACAAACAAAGCCTGAGACAAGAAAATGGTCTGACGAATCAGAGGCCACGCTCCAGGATGCGCTCGAAGACACGGATTGGGATATGTTTCGAGAAAGCGCCAGTGACGTCAATGAGTACGCGGATACCGTTGTGAGCTTCATATCAACACTCGCTGATAGTATTGTCCCCACGAAAAAGGTGCGGGTTTTCCCAAACCAGAAACCGTGGGTGGACAGTACTATTAGAGCAGCCCTGAACTCTCGCACCACGGCTTATAACCTGGGCAGAGAGTCAGGAAACATGGAAGAGTACAAGGCTTCAGTCTATACTCTGCGCAAGGCTGTTAAACTTGCTAAGAGGACATAATGCTGATAAACTGGAGAGACAAATGGCACAAAATGACACAAGAGGCTTGTGGCGGGGACTGAAGACAATAACTGACTATAAAGTCAGCGCCCCCTCAATGGGGAGCGACGACGCCTCTCTCGCGGACAAACTCAACTCCTTCTACGCTTGGTTTGGTGTAGACAGTGTCGCCGCTAGCTCTCTGGCTAGTGACGTCACTGGCGCGCCGGCTGTTGTGGAGGGGGGGGGGGCAACCGCGGGGGGCGGGGACGCTCTCTCGTTGTCGGAACACAGTGTGAGAAGAGCATTTATGCAGGTGAACACCAGGAAGGCTGCTGGCCCAGATGGTATAACAGGACGCATACTTAAGTCCTGTGCCAACCAGCTTGCCCCGGTGTTCACCACCATATTTAATCAATCCCTGGCGGAGTCAGTGGTCCCTGCCTGCTTCCCTGTACCGAAGAAACCCTCCCCAACATGTCCAAATGACTACAGACCGGTGGCACTCACCTCTGTGGTCATGAAATGCTTCGAGAGGCTGGTCAAGGACCACATTTGTGCCTCCCTCCCCAGTGATATGGACCCTATGCAATTTGCATACAGGACAAACAGGTCCACTGACGACGCGGCCTCCCAGGTACTGCACAGCACCCTCTCTCACCTTGACCGTAAGAAGGGGGGCTATGTGAGACTGTTGTTCATTGACTACAGCTCAGCGTTCAACACCACAGTCCCCACCAGACTGGTGGACAAGCTGATCGAGCTGGGTCTGAGCTCCGCCCTGAGCGCCTGGGTACTGGACTTTCTGAGTGAAAGACCCCAGGCGTTCAGGGTGGGGGGTCAGACCTCCAACACCATCACCCTGAGCATCGGGTCACCCAGGGCTGTGTTCTGAGCCCCCTGCTGTACTCACTCTACACACACGATTGTGTGGCCAAGTTCAGCTCCAACTCCATAGTGAAGTTCGCAGACGACACGGTGGTGGTGGGGCTGATCTCGGACAACGACGAGAAGGCCTACCAGGAGGAGGTTGAGGTACTGGAACGCTGGTGCCAGGACAACAGCCTGCTCCTGAACATTGGTAAAACCAAAACCAAGGAGCTGATCGTGGATTATAGGAGAGGACAGCAGGAGACACACACACCACTGATGATTAACGGGGCTACCGTGGACAGGGTGAGCAGCTTTAAGTACCTGGGGGTCCACATCTCAGAGGATCTGACATGGTCAACACACATAGACACAGTAGTAAAGAAGGCGAAACAGCGCCTCTACCACCTGAGACAGTTAAGGAAGTTCAGAGTATCGGGGAAGATACCCCAGTCCTTCTACTCAGGAGCTGTAGAGAGCATCTTGACCGGAAACATCACTGCCTGGTATGGAAACAGCACGGCACAGGACAAGAAGGCCCTACAGAGAGTGGTGCGCTCAGCCGAGCGTACCACGGGTATTGCACTACCTCCCCTGCAGGTTCTATACAACAAGAGGTGCAAATCCAGAGCCTGCAGAATATTGAAAGACCCCAACCACCCCAATAACAGCCTGTTCCAGCTGCTGAGGTCAGGCAGACGCCTGCGAACCCCAGCTACTAGGACAGAGAGGCTTAGGCTCAGCTTCTTCCCCCAGGCCATCAGAGCCTTGAACAATGAACATTGAGTGCCACAGAACACTGAACTATCCACACACAAGCACACATGAACACACACACGACACGCTCACACACTAGCAGCCACTTTAACACTTTAACATGAGCGGGCACACACTCATGCCGCACACACGCACACTTATGGCCAAAAGGAAAGGCCACTTTAAATTAGTATAACAACAGGAACAGTGTATTGCACTACCAAAGCTACCTAGCATGTCCTATATGCTCTGTAAATAACTATGTACAGATACCGAGATGTCACACCATGTTACCTGTTACCTGTTTATTGCAGAATGTTGTTTGTTTATTGGATTCTATTATATGTTGTACCACTGTATTGCACATCGTTGCGGGCAAGACCACCCGCATTTCATTGTATACTTGTATGCCGTGATAATTAAAACTCTTGACTTGACTTGACTTGACTTGGAGTTGACAGAAGCAGCCTCCCCGACAGCCCCCTCCCATCCCCGGTTTAACAGGGAGGGAGGGGTGAAACAAATGGAGAAGGACCAACCCCCTAACATCGTGCAAAAAGGTACAACACAGTATGGACCAATGCACGCCACTGTTAAGGGCAACTCAAGGTGACATGTATATGACACACACATTCATGACATCAACCCCTGTGATGTCCGGCCCGACCTGGCATTTTCCCCCCGGAAAAGCACAGAGTCCCTCGGGGAACCAGACCTGTCTGTGCCCCGGTGGACAACAGGTTAAACTGATCCGGTCCGGCGCGTCCAGGACCAGTCCCGTGCCCTAGTCACGCCGCCACCCCCAGTCCTAAGAGGGGGGTAGGTACGCGTGCCAATCCAAAACATCACAGAGGGCGCCACCAAGACGGTCAGTACACGAACGCACTGCTCTTGGTGGCCCACCCAAAGGCGTGAACCCCCCCCTGCCAATGTTTGATCTACTCCATCATCTCCCCCCGGAGATGTACGTGAGCCGTCGAGTCTAACCTAGTGCACTGGCGCTCAGTAGAGACAAAAAATGTCCTTCCCAGCCGCCAGCATAAAAAACGCAGTTTTTATGATGTTGGGCAACCAAGGCGCGCCGGACCCACAAAGCATATTCAATCATTGAGAAAACACCCTGGGCCAGCGCTGATCGGTCTCGTAAGACCATACGCTGATTTCACAAAACACAGCATATGCTCACAAAGAACCCGAGAACAGTGACGGCGAATTTCTAACAAGAAAGAGCCTCACAACACAGACACGGGTCCTCACATGACGAGCCTGGGAATAACAACCGTGTCAATTCTGCTCCTTATCTGAGAGGGGAAGACAGCGGTTTTCCCAGAGAAACCTCAACATGAGTAAACAATTGAAAAAGGTTCATGTAACACCTTGGACCAAGACCCTCTGAGGAGGAGGCTCTGAAAACTCTGAGGAGGCTCCCTCACTGAGAGGGAGGTTCTGAAACTCCCTGAGGAGGAGGCTCTGAAACTCCCTGAGGAGGAGGCTCTGACCCAATATACACTACTGGTAGGGAGCAGAGTAGAAGATAAATTGTCTCTACTGCATTGCATCACCTATCCTTTCCAATGATAGCGGTCTGTAGCACAGGCCCTGTAACTCACGGACATGTCTTTTGGCCCGCAAGAAAAAGCGCCTGTGACGTTTTCAAATGGCCGGGGGAAACCTGTGTCCCACCTATCCTGATTTGGTGTGGGAGACAGGAAAATCCCCCCCCCCCTGTGACGAGAGAGAGAACGCCCTCGACAGGGAGACTGATAGGTAGAAAGGCACAACCTCTCAGTTTCATAAGGATATAACTATATCCGGGAGGGGAGAGGTTTATTTTACCCACCCCCTCACCACCTCACCCCCTGATACGACGCCAAAAGAAAGCAGAGCCATGACACCAGGTGCATGGCGCGCCAGATGAAGCACATACTTACCTGTAGAGTAAAAGCTTTACATCATGCACGCCAGCCACAGCCGATAACCTTGTTTGTGTAAAAAACGGGCTTTATCCACGGCTCTGGCTTATGTGTGAAAACTTGCCACCCGTTATTTTTATCATTACCCTTAAGCAAAGAAAAAATATCAAGCTAAAGAGAGGGACTCAAGGCCCTTGGTCAAATGCCACTATGTACAACTCTGTAGACTAACACCCAGCCAGTTGTGGACTCAATGCTACGTTTCCTAAAGTTGACACTATTATTATTTTTAATATATTTTTTTGTATTCGACTAAGAGGTTAGCAGTCGACTACGGCTCCTTTCGAATGATTAGTCGACTAATAGGGGTCAGCCCTATGAAACACACACACAACTTCTCATCATACAATAAAAAAAAACAGTTCACTTTTACTCACGTAAGAAGAACGCAGTTTTTAAGTAGAGAGAAGGACATAAGCCTTGGCCAAGTGCTAGAACTTACAAGCCTTGCTAAGAAGATATACAAATATTTGTAGGAAATGGTACAAAAACTTGACACTCAATATATAATAATATGATAATAGCCTGTACACACAAAACGGACATACACACACAGTGTATTATCAAACACACACACACATTATCACACACACACACACACACACTAAGAAACTGATGCCACTGATCATACCTGGTATAATTATGTGTGTCCCTGCACCAACCCTGAGCGAGCTGCAAAGACGACGTGATCAGAATAGCTCTGCTTACGGCTGTGTGTGTATGTGAGAGAGAAAGAGAGTGTGTGTGTGTGTGTGTGTGTGTGTGTGTGTGTGTGTGTGTGTGTGTGTGTGTGTGTGTGTGTGTGTGTGTGTGTGTGTGTGTGTGTGTGTGTGTGTGTGTGTGTGTGTGTGTGTGTGTGTGAGAGAGAGAGATCGTGTTTGTATGTGTATGTGTGTCTGAGAGTGTGTACACGTAAGAGAGATAATGTTTTTGTGCATGTGTGTGTGCGCATGTGTGTGAGAATATGTGAGTGTGTGTGAGAGAGAGTGTACATGTGAGAGAGAAAAAGTTTGTGTGTGTACTACTGTGTATGTGTGCTTGTGTATGTGTGTGCATGTGTATGTGTGTGCATGACACAGTACTTTCTCTCCCCCCGGATGAGCCTCTAAAAGTGTGGAGAGACTGCAGTGTCTCAGACACGGTGGATAGGGAGAGTTTGAGAGATAATATGAGACGGATACCAGTATTTTTCAGGATTATTTCCCACAAACCTGAACGTTATTGGCATAATTAGAATGCAGTTAGTTTCTCTACCTTTCTGTCAGTGGCGGCTGGTCAATGGGGGCGCTAGAGCGCCGCCCTCCCTGTTAAAAGAGAGAAGAAGAAGAATTTTTATTTAAATTTTTTTTATAGCCCTATAAATAATATAAACATGTTTAAAATGAATAATATTTACTCATTTTAAGTATGTTTGTGTTTCCAATGCACAATATAACGTTAATATATCAAATATAAATAATTGTTTTCATGAACAGGAAGTGACTGTCTGATAGAGAATACGTTCCGTAGCCACATTTCTCTCGGGCTAGCCGTAGCCGCATTTCTCTCGGGCTAGACGAAATAGCGCTTACAGTGGGCGTGCACGGCGTGCACTGGTTTCATCGCTGTATCCGTCGCAGCCAATCAGTGCGAAATATGAAATATGATGTATTATGATGGAAGCCGGGCGCGATCTAAAGCGATCTAAGCAAGCAGCATCTATAATTTCCGTAGCCGCATTTCTCGGAGACGCTCTCTGATTGGCCGACGCCATTTTTTTCGTAGCCGCATTTCGCGGAGACGCTCTCTGATTGGCCGCCGCGGCGACGCCAGTACTTTTCCGTAGCCGCATTTCTCGGTTTGGCTTAGAAGTGGGCGATAGAATGTCAGGTAGTTTGCAGGATGTTCGATGCTGTGTGTTGTGTTGTGATGCAGTCTGGAGTCTGGACAGTGGGCAGTGGATATACATCGACAACAGTCTGGGACTGTGGGACAGTCAGTGGACATACACTTTATCAAGCCCTCCGGCTGGACCACGTTTCAATTAAACAAAGTGAGTTAATTCTCTCTCTCTCTCTCTCTCTCTCTCTCTCTCTCTCTCTCTCTCTCTCTCTCTCTCTCTCTCTCTCTCTCTCTCTCTCTCTCTCTCTCTCTCTCTCTCTCTCTCTCTCTCTCTCAGCCACTCCGCTAACGTTAGCTGCTGTTAGCCACTCAGCTAATGCTAAACTAACTAACTAACTAACGTGATTCCGCGATACCAGTTCCATTAGTGAGGAAAGGGGGGGGGGGGGGGGGGGGTATATTGAGGAGGCTTGACAACAGAGGTTGATAACTTCACATTTATTGGCAATTCGTTTATTTATATCGATTCCCGGTTCCAACTGTGTTGACAAAATCCTGGTCTGGTAAACTATGGGCTATGGCACATCAGAACGCTCAAACGAAAAACGAACGCTCTCTCTCTCTCTCTGCCACTGCTTTCTCTGAATGTCTAGCAAGAAACGCCATTGCAATCTGATGTAAAATGCTGGAGAAATGTACATAATAAAAAAGTAGATTTAATTTAAAAAGTTTGCTGCACGCCTGGTGATACTAAATCCAGATTGAACTCTGCCATTGGAAAGAGGAGATTTGGCCCGATCCATAGATGTGCGACTTGGCCACAATAAGGTAATGTATAGGCCTGATCATCTATATTCTATAATAATATTTCAAATTGCATGTGTCCGGATGGCAGAATTCAGTACTGTATCTACAAAACCTTCTGTTTAATCATCTTCCGTTTATTCATTTGCTTAGATCTCAAGAAGGTGCTGAATGAGCTCAGTGGCAGTTTTTCATGTCTGGTCATTTTTAGCATGGTGTTATTCACCGTCAAATATATATAAAAAATTTAAATATAATTGATATTCTCCTTTGGTTCATTACAATTTATTCCTCAAAACTCTTATTGAAGACATCCAACACATCCTCCTTCAGTTAATTCCAGAAAGCTTTGTCGAATTCTGGCAGGAGCCCATCGATCCCAGGAGCCTCCCCCCCTGCAATGCCACATTCACCTCCTCTGCAGTCAATGGGTGCTCCAACTCCTTATGTCTCTCTTTTGAAACAATGGGCAAACCACTTCAGAAGGAGTCAAAGGCCTCTTCATCCTCTTTGTATTACCTTTTAAGCAAGTGAGCATAAAAATCCACAGCCTTCTGCCCAATATCCCTGGATCCAGTTAGTAACTGCCCTGCATCAGAACGAAGAGCATGAAGGAGTCAAAGGCCTCTTCATCCTCTTTGTATTCACTTTTGAACAAGTGAGCATAAAAATCCACATACTTCTGCTGGATATCCCTGGCTCCAGTTAGTAACTGCCCTGCACCCGAACAAAGATAATTATAAACCTGAAGAATTATAAACCTGCTCTGTCCATTGTGTTCCTCCATGCTGAAAAATAAACTTTGATGGTGAATCCATCAGGGCAACATTCTGAAAATGCGACCGGACCAGCGCCCCCTGTGTTCTAGTGTCTAACAAGTCTGCCAGTACGGCTTTTTTTTTATTTGAGGTCTTCCTTACAACCTTGATTACCTGTGGACTCTGCAGAAGCCTGCAACTCCACTATTACAATATAAGATAAGATAAGATATTCCTGTACCGGTAGTAAAAACAACACAGGCAGTGTAAACAATTTGGTCAATATGGTCAATATAATTTACTATCTGACTAGCTGAAGAAATATTCACATTATTCACAGTGTCACATAAGGTGCAGTATGCATGAGGTAGTGTTATAATTTACTATCTACTGAGTATACATTATTCACAGTATCACGGTATCCAGATATATCCAGATCTCTCATAGATTTGGTAATGTCACAAGAGACAATGGGCCTCATGCATGAAGCGATATAAGAACAGATGTTGTTCTTAACTAGCATTTCCTCTTACTTTGTTCTTACCTGGGATTCAGCAAAGTTTTCTTATTGTTGCTTTTTTCTCAGGCAAGAACAAATTATAAGAGTGGTCGAGAGCACTCTTACCGAAATAATAAATTCTTACCCAGATGAGAAACATTTTAAAAAGCCTACCATTCATAATAATAATAATACAAGATTATATAGCGCTTTTCCTAATTCTCAAAGACACTTTACAAAACAAACAATATAATACAATACAGTTTTAATAGATAAAATAAATAAAAATATATAAAATGGTGATAAAGTATAAAAGTTATTATAACTTATTGCGTGAATGAGGCCCATTGAGTGTACTGTTGACGCATCTCCACTTCCCCACAATCCCACTGTTTCAAAGATGCAAACTATCCTTTCTTAGCTCTAAAGTTTCCTTAAAAGGTTATCTAAAAGCAAAGCAGTGTTAAAATGCCAGTATGCAGACTTGTGTTTTATATTTGCAATAAACACATTGCAAGACACCATAGAATGATCAGAAAAACCTACAGGTATTATCCTGCACCCTCTCACAGTACTAAAAGTATGTGTAAAACAATAAAACCGATTCTGGCCATCTCTGCTATGAACCCAAGTGTATTTGCTTTGCTTATCATGGATTTCTCTCCATACATCAGTTAGATTATTATTGTTTATGAGCTGCTTCATATCTTGTTTTGAAGCAGGATGTGGTTCACTGTGATTCCTATCTAGCTGCTCATTCTGTGTACAGTTAGAATCTCCTCCCAAAAATAAAGTCTTCAGGCTCATACTGACTTAAAATGACTCCAAGTTCACTTAGAAACTGAACTCTGGGCCCTATTCCCCGTACCTGGTTCAACTAAGTCGATCAAGAGTCCCTTTATCCAGATTCAGTTAACCCGATGTTTGAAGCCGGGATTTTCCTGTTCCTCGAAGGTGGATTCAGTCTCGTTAACTCGAACCAGACTTGAGACCCAGGATAAGTGCGCGCGGCCGCTTCAGTTGAAAAGCCAGCACGTATCGATAGCAGAGATCCTGATTTTCTAACGGCATTGATTGATTAATTGATTTAAAACTTTATTAACAGATTGCATTACGGCTCAATCGCCTCGCCGACAAGTTAAATCCGTTATCTATAGGCTAATTTTAAGTCCCTCATTACCCCAATCAATCAGATTATATTTCTTTAAACTTGCCTGCTGGCAGTAGGTTTATGGAATGGATAATCAAATGAGATCTTGCTAGCGAAAATAATTAGTTAAACTGTTATACAGAATAACGATACGGCTCTCTTACCCATTGATTGATGTATGGTGGATGTTTTACTTATCTGCACTATGGTGTAACGGTTTCTGCTTTTGACTTTCACACAGGCGGCCCGGGTTCGAATCCCACCTCTCCTAGTCTTTTCCTTCTTTTTGCAATGTAGGAATAATTCAATTTGGTGCACGTTGAGAGCTATATAAAGAATGACATCCTCAATGCATGTAGATTTATAATATTTTAACTTAAAACTAGGCTACTTTTGCGTATAATCATTAATATTATATTCCAAAAAATTATATTGGAAACGCGGGGTTTCCAACACCGGTCGCCCGGTTGCCAGGATTCAGCACTAGCCGCTGCGCCACTGTGCCAGACGGGATATACTCATTGTTTATGCATTGATGGACGAGAGACCCGTGTTTAGAATATTTTTCTTACCAAAAAATGAAGTTTTATCTCTTTATTCTCAAATGCATTAATGTGACGTCAACGGCTCATTCAATTTCTCAATTCCGTCAAACAGCGCATCTCATCAGACATTTTAATCCCAGTTACAATATCACACAAAAACCACAATCCACGCAGAGACACTTCAATTTTATGCTTGAATGAAACACAATCCGGGCGCTCCGTTAAGCAAATCTACAGCGGAGAATATACGAAACTAATCAGAGCCAAACGGCCGATAGGTTTCATTCATTAAAAATATCCCTGCGGGATTCACATTTGCAATGCGCCGTTATTAAAATAACCACATGCAGCGTGTATCGCGACTCCGAGCGCCGTATATGATGTGCATTATTTTATTTAGGACAAAGTAAATCTATAGGCTCAATATGATTTATTATCAGCATTTAGTTCTATTATTATACATTTCAAAAGCCCCCTCTAGGAAAACGAAGCACAGAAACATAATTCAGAATGGTATAATGCAGATCCTAGACTGTGAGAATCATTTCAGGAAACGAGCTGTCACTTCTTTGCGGGGGCGTGGCCATGGTTCATCCGGCTAACTGAAGTTAACCCTGCTCCCGACCAGGCTCAAACTTTTTGATCTGTTGTCATGGTGATTTGGACAATCGAGCTTCGGGGAATGGGAAGGTCTGGCTTAAGTCAGGCTTGACCGAAAGTTATCCGGCTAACTCAGTTATCCAGGTACGGGGAACGGGGCCCTGGTCAGTCTTATATTTGGAGCATAGACATTTACAAAAACAATATTAAAAAGCTCATATTTGGCTTTGACTACCAACAACCTACCCTTATTTTTTTCTTCCACCACAAAAGACCTTGGCAAAAAATTCCTGGAGAAAGGGAGTGCCACACCTCCACTGCTGTTACTCAAGTGACTTAAAATAACCTCCCCATCTCGTTCTCTCCTCCAGTTACAGTCTCATGTAAAGTGTCACTGTGCATTTCCCGAATCATCATTATATTAAAACTCTTCAATTTACATAGTTCGAACAGGCTTGCTCTCCTCCTCACATCTCTGGCTCCATTTATCTTTAGTGTGGACACCTTGACATTACTCATGATCTCTAAAGGAAGGAGTGTACACCAGAGAACAACACACAGAAACCATCCTATCCTACTTTGAGTCTTTCATTGGATTTTTTGTTTGAGTTTTTGTAAAAAAGAAATAATATTTCAGTCTAAAGACTTCTTGGGAAGTGTACCCCCCTTCCTCGTTCTCATTTGAATTCGTACCGAATTTACAAACATCTCCTTATCTGCAAAATAATCTCCAAGTTGTACTTTCTTCATATTTGTTGTTGTTTGGAGGAACTCTTTTATCTGTTGGACTGCATATAATGTCCTCTGCTGTGATTCAGACTTTATTCATCACTCGTCTCATCATTACTCCTCCCCTTCGTCCATGCTAGACCAACACGCTCCTTCCACATCCTGCTCTACCTCTACCTCTTGTTTTCCCTTTTCAACTGATTCAGGTAGATTTTTCCCCACCACACCACTGTCGCCATGTCATCCACTATCTGGTTTACAACATTTATGACATTCGGCTCTTCTACTAATTCAGTGTTGTCACTCGTCCCATTTTTCTTCTGACTGTCTCTCCTTTTTCTTTCTGGTGTGTTCGGGGTGCCGAACAACCTTTGTTCTCTCCCGTTACGTCACCACTGGTTGAGGGGGCAGCGTGAATCATTAACACCCGACGTCTGTGGGAAACGACGTGTTTCAATAGCGGAGATTTACATCCCGACAACAGTTTTCTTATTGGGGAAATTATCCTCCCATGTCAGGATAGTTGACTTATCAACATTTCGTGACTGATGAACGGTGGAATATTGGATATGGTGATCCTTCCACCCGGTGTGGAGAGAGGAGTCACGGTAACGGATGCACCTTCAACACTAACTCCGGTCTCAATCACTTTGTTGTACTTTCTCCACACCGTCTAGAAAGATCACCACTCCACCATTCATCCGAGCAGCAGACTTAACGCTGCTGTGACCAACAACGTCAGCCACAGCTAAAACACAGTCTTCTACAGACACAGTCCTCAACAGACACATTACTAGCAGATATTTTAACACCATGTTGTCTACTGAGTCTGGAAAACTCCATAGTGGCGTAGCACCCAGCTGGCCGACTGCCAAACAAGCCCCCTACTTACCCCTATACACACCTAAACACGCAGTAAACTAACAATACACACAAATTACAATATTTACATAAATAAATAATAAATAGATAAATAAAGATAGAAAATTAGAAGCACTCACACCACTTCCACGCACCTCTCACTCAAACAAATCTCACTCCCAGCATGCACTCAGAGAGAGAGAGAGAGAGAGAGAGAGAGAGAGAGAGAGAGAGAGAGAGAGAGAGAGAGAGAGAGAGAGAGAGAGAGAGAGAGAGAGAGAGAGAGAGAGAGAGAGAGAGAGAGAGAGAGAGAGAGAGAGAGAGAGAGGCATGTTTGTGATTGTCCAATCCATGTTGGTTTCATCACTACATTTTCAATACGTCAATACTTTGTGTTTGTGCATGTGTATGTGGTGCTTGTGTGCGTAGTGCGTACATTGGGGATCTCACCTAGAACTGAACAGCATAAATAACCCAGACACGGATCGCTGGGGACGGAAAGATAAACCCAGCCGTCAATAACGGAGCAGAAGATGGTCCCTTGTGGTTTTATACTGTACTTAATATTTCAGGACCCCATACAGATTCTCCGTGGCAGACACGTTCGCACATATGGGTTTGGATGAGGGGTGGCGCCTAGGTAGAGCAAGGGCATGAAGCAGAAAGGGAAAAGTAGCCAACGCCCTGCGCCTGTGTACAGAAGACCGTCATTTCAAATGTTTAACGGCATGTAACTTGAGATCATGGACATGATGGCAATCTCAACTTTTTTTTCGAGTTAGGTTTGAAATTTTATTAAAATAAGAGCCAGAGTGAAATAAGCGACCAACGTTGTTCCATACAGTGCAAAAAACTGGACTTTATGCTGCAAAACTATATCAATCTCTCCAAAATGTTTGTATTACTCATAAACTGTTAATTTATATAAAGGTTTTTGGATGACATCAACTCGAGGGACTCCAGCAAGCTGAACAAGCTGGTGAAGAAGGCTAGCTCAGTAGTGGGTGGTGAGCTGGATAACCTAGAGGTGGTGGCTGACAGGAGGATGAGGAAAAAGCTAGAATCCATCCTGGAGAAACCCTCTCACCCCCTCTACGAGGAGCCAGGATGAAGAGCACGTTATGCCTAAGACTCATCCCCCTTCCCGACACACCACAAACCACCTGGGCCGGTCCTTTATACCGGCAGCCATCAGGCTCTACAACAAAGGGCTTGGGCGGCCGGATCTGCTGCCAGAACTATCACTGTCACAACTCGGGACTTGAGAACTAGAAACTCACATCACCGTACCGACTATCTTGTATTTTGCACTAGAGACTCATATCACTGGACTCTCATCACTAGACTATCTTGTGTTTGTACTTTTTATATTATTATATTGTATTTGTATCTATACCTTAAGTGTATCTATAGTGTATATAGATACTGGACTGTATAGGACTGTGAAGCTATGCATCCCCCACCCTGTACCCACCCCCCATGCTGCTTTGACACGTGAATTTCCCCAAGGGGATCAATAAAGGATTATCTTATCTTATCTTATGACAAGCAAACAGTGTTTCATATATTTTTTTTAAACTCTCCGAGGCATGCACCTCCACACTGTCTTTTTGGAAAGATAGTGGGCACACCTCACAAACTCACATCTTGATGAGACAAATGCCTTGTGTGTCTTGTCCTTGGTCTGGAATGAAATTGGAGAGAAATAAGATAACACAGATACACATTGTATACACAACCTGTACGTTTTAATTATTTAATCAGCGGGAATAGGCTATCTGTACGCAACATGGTCTACGTTGATCAATACGCCAACTCACTCGTTGTGTGAATTCTGCTAACAATGATCTGCTTGCGCAATTTGAACGTTTGTGTTCGCACATAGGAGGAGTGCATGTGTGCGAAAGGGGCTTCTGTCTCCCTCTCTCTCTGCCTGCCAGTAGAGCTGTCCCCGAAGCCTGTTTTTGGGATTCGAACTTCGGCAGGGTTTTTCAAACGGATATTCAAACCAACCTTTTTAATCATGCAAAAAACGTGCTCCTAAATATTTTTTCTCGTTCAATACTGTCGAGTCTTGACTTAAGGCACATAGCGCACATTTACGCATATAACGTAGAATGCGCATATTCCTGCTGTCAAAAATGGTTATTAAAAGTAGTAGTACCTACTTACTGGTCACAGGAGGCTTCAATAACGTTTGGATGGTAATCCATTTTGTGAATCCATTTGTTGAAACAACATATTTGTTGCATAGCTTAACGTGCATAGCATACCTGTGTAAAGTTAAGTAACTTTCAGCATCCATACACTTGGTTTAATCCAAACGTCCATGCGGAAACGTTGTATTATGAAATAAGACGGGTGGGTGAGTCTCTCTCTCTCTCTTTCTTTTGCATGATTGATTAATTTCCTGATAATGTATGACGGACGGTGACCCCTCCTCATCTCGACTAGACTGTGTGGTGTCTGTGTTCGTGCGTGACTTTTAAATGATTGTAAACACAACATAAAGGTCCGAACCTTCGAACATTTCGCCTCTCTCTCTCTCTCTCTCTCTCTCTCTCTCTCTCTCTCTCTCTCTCTCTCTCTCTCTCTCTCTCTCTCTCTCTCTCTCTCTCTCTCTCTCTCTTTTTTTCTCTCAATTTCGATTTAATGAGCTTTAACTGCAAATATCCCAAAGCTGGAATAAAAACACAATGCAAACTTAAACATGACAAATATTTCATCAATCTCAAATGTATTCTCCATCTTCTCCTGTCCTCGCTTTCTTCCGCTTTCTTTCCACCCTCTCTCCCTCTCTCTCTCATTCCACCCTCACCCTCTCTCTCCTTTACTCTCTCTCCCCTTCTCCTTCCACCCTTTCTCTCTCTCATCTCACTCTGAGTGAGCGGTACCCGTTCCTCTCACCCCCACCCCCCTCTAGCTCTCTTATATGCTGGCATTATCTGGCTCCCTTGAAGTCTTTACTTCAGCCAAGAGACCCCGGCGAGTGACACGGACCAGTCCTCACACCTGCTTCTCAATTGTGTACATTTATAGACAAATACACTCAGCTAATAGTGGTCATAGCTACGGAGAAACCAGCCGGCTGTGGCATATGAACGTCCGGGCCATCCGTGCTCATAGAGCGTACGGGTCAGGCTTTACCTTCACAGAAGATAACCCTGATCCTTTCACGAGACCAGCTCAAGCAGAGAGTTGGGCGACACCCATAACAACACGGTGAGGCTTTAAGTTCCAGACCGTTATCCAGAGCTATGGTACGGCGGAGGACAACTTCCCTCAGTGGTCAAACATAGTAGTAGTATTAATGCAGAAAAGTGATTCTATTAGTATTAGGGCTGTCCCCGACTAAGGATTTGGATGGTCGACTATGATTGGCCAAAATGTGCCGTTAGTCGACTATTAGTCGACACAAAAAAGAAGTATAATATATATTTTTTTATCATTCCATTTGGGCTGTGGGGGGTACTTACAGTAATGTCTGAAGGAGTCGACTGAAGGCTTCTTGTCCTCTGCAAAAGCATGCAATTGGTCCACTAATGGATACATCTTGATATTTGTCTAGTCTAGTGTGTTCATTAGATGGGTGAAATCCTCTTTCAGTGCCTCTGTGCCTGTTTTCTTAGGCAGATAGTCTCTGGTATGCGTGCCATTAGCGTTAGCCACGCTTCTAGGCCTCTTTTCTTTTGGAAAGAATGATATATATATATATATATATTTTTTTTTTATTATAATTTTCTTCTTTTTTTTCGACTAAGAGGTTGGCAGTCGACTACGGCTCCTTTCGACCGATTAGTCGACTATTCGACTAATAGGGGTCAGCCCTAGATTCTATAGTTCATAACCGTGGTTATATGGCACCATGCCAAACCCCATCCCATCTCCTCAATATTCTCCATCATTCCCCACAATTCCACAATTCACACAGCCGTGTACTGTGTGGTAGGGCTGCTCAGTTATAGCAAAAATCACAAGCACCATTATTTTGATTGATCACGATTATGGGGGTGACAGTGGTTCAGGAGGTAGAGCGGCCATCTGTTAATCAGAAGGTTCCCGGTTCGATTCCCGCTCCTCCAGGGCAGCATGTTGAAATGTCCTTGAGCAAGAGACTTAACTCCTAATAGCTCCCGGTGAGCCGGTTGGTACCCTTGCATGGTCGGCTCTGCTGTCGGTGTGTGAATGGGTGAGTGAATGGGTGAATGTGAGGAACAAAATTGCAAGGCGCTTTGGATAAAAGCGCTATACAAATGCACCATTTACAATTATTAAACACGACCACTCATTGATTTGACATGACGACAACGAATTAGTTTGAACTTTCTTCTTGACCAAAGGCTGCCTTTCGGTCATCTTCTACAAGTTACCAAAGACATTTCAAAATAATTGGAGAAACGCGCCGTGGCTCCCTCCTCCCTGTCAACATGAGTTGTAACTACAGTTTGGGCTTTGGGGGAGGGGCATAGTGCACCGCTATGAAGGAAGGGTGCACAACACAAGTCAAAATTAGAGCAATATGCCATATGTGGCAAAATAATAGTTTTATATCAATTATCAATTGTTTCCATGATTGTGGGAAACCAACATTGTAACTGAAATTGAAACCTGACAAGCCCTGCTGGATGGTAGGCTACTGTTAATAATGATAGTGTAGTTATATCCGCATATCGTCCTGTCATGATAACCTGATAAAATGCAGCATAGATAGATAGATATGTCGCTGTACTTCTATTGACATGATACTGTAGACAACGCTATAGCTGGGGGACACGTTTCCATCCCTGTAAGGATAATGTCAGATAGCGTTACCGCTAGCTAGTAGTTTCTACGCTCGCTAGGTGACATCAAAACAACACATGACAAGCTTGCATCCCTGTACGGTTAGATTAATAGATAGAGAGAGAGGAGAGTGAGAGAGAAAGAGCAAAGGAATAGATAAAGATCATCAGTTACTGGTGAAGGAAGAGAAAAGATTCTCTGCAGATGTGCACGCCATTCATCTAGTGGCTCCAAAATATCCAAGAGGTTTCCTTGTGTTCTTGACACATGATTCTTGAGGAAGCCTTGAAATGGATCTTCGCTTCTTCTCGCATTTCAAGTCAAGTGTTACGTTTGGGGTCTGTGTGTGCCTTGATCAGGCGTTCCCAGTGTGATGTGTTATGTCTAGTTGTAGTTCCCTGTCCTGGTCTTGTAGTCCTTATCGTTTCCCCTTCCAGGTGTACCCATTTGTAATCAACCCAGGTGTGTCTCATCTCATCATTCCCTCATGTATAAGTGTTCTGTCTTCCCCTGTGTCGGATGCTGATCCTGTCTGTGTAGTATGTGTTCTTGTCTGTCGTTACTTTAGTTTTTCCTTCATTTCATTCACGGTAATTATTTCATTAAATATTTATTATAAAACGACTTTGACTGCCGTCTCCCTTTGTTGTGTTGCATTGACTCGACATCGAGCTTAAAGAATGTCAATGACAACGTAACATGGGGGCTCGTGCCAAACTGGTTTGAGCAAACAAATTGGAGGTGGCCGCTAGGCTTGACCAACACTGTGAAGTATGGTTGGCAGTGTCGTGTGTGTGGCCCATATTTTAGACCCCCTTGGCAGATGATTCTCCAACAGGGAGCGTTCTCAACCAGCTAGGGTAGTTGGACCATTTTTTATGGTGCCTTCCGTCGCCTGGGGACACACCATATGCAGTCGGGATTTTAGAAAAATCCTGTCAGGCTCCTCCTAGGCCGGCGTGTCTAGCTTTTAGTTACATAGGGGGCATTATAGTGAGGGATGAGAACGTTTGGGGATGGGCTTAGGTTTTCTTTTGACACACGACAGTTGTTAATTTGCGAATACTTTTAGGTGTGGAGGCGTTAGGCGGTCATACCAGTGCTGTTCTATATTTTTTATGTATAGTGACAGTGTTTTGTGGTTGGTGGTTGGGACTGCCCTAAGCACTGCGGTAGTGGAGCGGTGGCCAAAGTATGTAGGACCAGACTATACAGACGTATAGGGTGAAGCCGTTTTTGTTTTTTGTTTTGTTGTTTCTCTCTTTTGTATATATTGATTGGGCATATTCAGTGGTAGGGGCGGATCCGTTTTTTTGTTCTCCTGGGGTTTTGTTTTTTCTTTCTCCCCCCCTGTTTATTCCTGAGTGGCGCAAAGATGCCGTTAAAAGTAGGAGACTTTGTGGATAGGCCAACAGTGGGCTTGTTGGGCGTATGCACGAAAGAGGAGTTGGTGGGGATAGCGGAGCACTATGGGGTTAAGCTTGCCCTGGGCATGAGGAAGGAGCAGCAGCGGGTAGCACTGGTGGAGGCTCTGACCGCTGAGGAGGTGCCGCAGTGCTCTGTTGGCGAGGAGGAGTTAGACCCAGTCTCTGTTAGCTCACTAGTGCTGCGGAAATTAGAACTAGAGTATAAGTTTGAACAGTTAAAACATGCAGAGGCGGAACGGACTTGCGCGCATGAGTTGGAGCGTGTCGACCGTGACCAAGCCGAGGCGGAACGCACTCACGTGCGCACACTCGAACTCAGGAGGCTTGGGGTTGAGGCGCGGGCGGCACATCCTGAGGAACCTAGGTTCGATGTAACTAAGTACCTGCGTCTAGTACCACAGTTTCTAGAAAAGGATGTGGATAAATATTTTTCCATGTTCAAGAATGTAGCCACGACACTGAGGTGGCCGATCGAACACTGGACGTTGCTGCTCCAGAGCATCCTTACAGGTAAAGCACAACATGTGTATGCGTCGCTATGCCCAAATACCCAGGACTACGCTGTGTTCAAGGCTGCAATTCTCAGGGCATATGAACTGGTACCTGAGGCATACAGGCAGCGGTTCCGTGCTCTGAGGAAGAACAGCTTGCAGACCTATGTGGAGTTTGAATACGAAAAATTATTATTGTTTGATCGGTGGTGCGTGTCGGAGAAAGTGGACACCCTGGCTAAATTGCGGGAGCTCATTCTTTTGGAGGAATTTAAGTCATATTGTTTGCCCGAGAATGTGGCGATGTACATCAATGAACGGAAGGTTGCTGAGTGCTCGGTGGCTGCGGGCCTTGCGGATGAGTTTGTTTTAACACACAGGGTGCTGTTTGTCAAGCCTGACTGCCCTAGTGGGGAGGACAGACCGGGTTGGAGGTCCGGTGGGAAACCGGTAGCCTCTGGCAGTAGCGAGCAGTTAAAACATGCGGACGCAGGTGGAGTTAGTGAACGAGGAATGGGGGGGGGGGACACTCGCGTGTGTTTTCACTGTGGGAAGAAAGGGCACATCAAGGACAATTGTTATGCTCTCCTTCACAGGGTTAACAGTGCTACCACGCAGATGCCACAAATATCGTTGGTTGCGACGCTCACTGCTATGGGTAAAGGCATGGCAACCTATTTACCTTTCATTAGCAGAGGGTTGGTATCATTTTTCAAAGGTGGTAGGAAAGTTCCTGTAACTATCTTACGAGACACTGCTGCGTCTCAATCGGTTATCCGTAGGAATGTGTTACCCTTTGATAACAGATCAAAGGCACATGCTGGGATAAGGGTCAGAGCTTTTGGTAGACAGGTTATGAGAATGCCGCTACACAATATTCATTTAGAGTCGGATCTGGTGTCGGGACCGGTCGTAATCGGGGTGGATAGCCGTTTTCCCGTTGAGGGAGTGTCATTGATCCTCGGTAATGACCTGGCAGGGGGTAAGATGTTAATAAAATCAGATGTCATTTGCGTTTCAGCGGGGCCTGTTGTGGTGGACGTTCTGGCTAATGTGCATACGGGAGTTGTTCCATCAGATGCACTTACGACGGCCATGACGGGTAGTGCTGGGGGGAATTTATTTGACATGGGTGTATCGGTCAGTGACGCGGTGCCTGATGGTACTGGCCCTGCTTTGCCCATGGATGACGTTGGACGTGTACCTATGCCCAATATTCCAGTGTCAGCCGTGGTGGTGGCTCCACCTGGAGTTGACAATGATAATGACAGTCTTTGTGTTTCAGAAGAGGGGGAGCTGGAGAATGAGGTCATTGTTCCATCCGGGGCAGGCTGGGGAGCTTTGAGTGGTTGGTTGGCCTTGACCATCGTCTTGCCTGTTTTTCATACTCGGGCCAGCTGGGACTGTCCTCGTGGTTTGGGTTGGGTGCCACAGTCAGACCCGGCTAGACCATCTCTGACCCCGGTCGACTGGACATTCCTCGCGATGTGCTGATCTCTTTCAGAACTGTCTTGTTGCCTATTGCATATTTTTTCTTGTGTATGGGTTTGTAAATGCTGTCGCTTTGCCATCTCGCCCATGCATAGAGGTTAGCAGTGGTAGGTAACCCACAACAATAAGCAAGTTTGCTCCACTTGCTCCAGAGTTCGTTTTGTTCTGATTATTGGTGCCAGTTGTTCTGATGGGCAGGGCGACTGCATTGGGAATGAGCAGGGGAACAACATGCAGTGTTGTGGCTGTAGTCAGGGGGGGGGGGGGGGTGTGCTATTGTCCATAGGGTTGTGTGGGTATATGCTTTGTTGCTTTGTTGATCCTGCAGGATATTAATTTTGCTCTGTTTTCTAGGGGTCGGGAGTGACGAGAAATTATCTGGGAACCTCCGGATTTCGGATTTGTGCTGCCCATTTCTCGACCACTGATTCCCTTATTTATATTGCTGTAGTTATTGTGGGTAGTATCTGTAATGTCATACGGAACGTGTTGGGGGTGTTGAGAGCTGTGTGCGCCTTCAGCGTGTGGGGGTGGGGGGACGACTGCCCACGGGCACGATAGTCCGATAGCGACATGGACTGTTGCATTACTGGGTAGATAACTCAGTATATACTGTGAGGCTTGAAATTGGGAGAGTGTGGGTTAAGATTGTTGTCGATATGGCTGGTATTAATTTATATTGATGATAATATTGTTTTTCATATAGGTTAGAGACATTTTGTTTATGTTCATTCCCCCATTTCGCCTTGGGGTTATGTACATAAAGTTGAGGGTGGGGGTGTTACGTGTGGGGTCTGTGAGTGTGTTCCCAGTGTGATGTGTGATGTCTAGTTGTAGTTCCCTGTCCTGGTTTTGTAGTTCTTATCGTTTCCCCTTCCAGGTGTACCCATTTGTAATCAACCCAGGTGTGTCTCATCTCATCATTCCCTCATGTATAAGTGTTCTGTCTTCCCCTGTGTCGGATGCTGATCCTGTCTGTGTAGTATGTGTTCTTGTCTGTCGTTACTTTAGTTTTTCCTTCATTTCATTCACGGTAATTATTTCATTAAATATTTATTACAAAACTACTTTGACTGCCGTCTCCCTTTGTTGTGTTGCATTGACTTGACATCGAGCTTAACACATCCACCGCCAATCACATTGTACAACGGGTTTCAAGGTCATGCGAATTCCGCCGTTCCACGGCGTACAACGTTATTGAGATCATATTTCATTTTTTCGCCATGGTATTCATAATTCCCTCACCCAGCCTCGGCTGAGACAGTGGGACTCGGCACAACCGTGCAACACTTCAATACCGCCACCTGGTGGATGATCGGGAGAGTTACTACCAGAAATGGATCTCTGGTGATCTCCGTGCATCTGGGAAATGCGTCCGGCAGTCACATATTGTTGCGGGACTCTAGACACACATCCGTGTATATGGATCGCTGCCATAACTCAATAATCGATATGATTTGGGCGTTTATTGCGCCATACAAACCGGAAATGGATCTAGTCGATCGACGTCAAATAAGTGGGATCTTTTTCCTCCAGTCTCATCGGCGAACGGTAAGAGGACAGTAACGTTACTTTCAGTGTGATTGTTTATTATTATTAATGCAAACCGCTCTGATCAATATATCACCCATACTACATAAAGCATTTACTGACGATCACGGAATTATAAACGACCCCCCCCCCCCCATTTCATCCGTGCATGATGAGTCATAACGTTTAGGATCGTATTCAGTTGGATTTTTTAATATAGCGTGTATCGCCAATACACTGCAATCGATAATCTATATTATGTGTTTAGGCCTATAACTAGCATTCTAGGAATTACTGCAGAAAATGATAAAAACATTACATTCATATTCATATAAAACACTTATATTCTAGACGGTATTTTCGTATGAATATATGAATGAAAAAGTATAAGGTTCATACATCCTGAACGATAGCCAATCGATGTTGAATGGGTCATAGTAATGTCAATTTAGCAATACAATTTAAAAAGTTATAGCCCTGCAAAGAAGGTGAACATATCCATAGGCTTAGACTGGTGGCAGTGATCATACATTGATGGATATAAGCATGGCAGTTAATGTGTTAAAGAATGTCAATGACAACGTAACATCAAGTCATGTGTTCTTTGTATTAATCCCCTTGGGGAAATTCAGGTGTCATAGCAGCATGTGAGGGGGAGGGGGAGTACAGGAAAAAGATAATAATATAACATAATAATAATAGAATGGCAATACACTGTAGACAATATTGATAATATAGAGCAGGGGTCATTGTCTGGCCCGGTCCAATTTCTAGTATTCAAATGACCTGGCGGGCCAACCCCAACCTTTTCACCCATCCCTCATTCAAAATGCAGACTATACTTATATACTTTAACTATATAGGTTAAATTAATGTCACATCTTACCTGTACAACTGTATAGGTTAAAGTAATGTCACATCTTACCTGTGCAACGGTATAGGTTAAATCAGGGGTCGGCAACCTGCGGCTCCCTGGCAAAAAAAAATAAAGAAAATTATTTTTTTCTTTTCTTTTTTGTATCTCTTATTTTGGATATCGATGTCATACTGTGACACTGAAATGAAAAAAATATTTCATCAACTTTACAGTACGTCACAACCCACGCCTCTCCCTGCCGTCTGCAAGTGGCTAATCTTGAGTTTCTGACCCCCCAGTAAGCTAACCATGGATAAATCCAAAAAAAGGAAAGTCTGAGGAAAATCGAGGGTTTAATTCAGTGTGGACATATTAATTTGCTTTCACGACTAACAATGCAGGCTTACCTGTATGCCTGATATGTGGTGAGAAATTTGCGAACAACAGGAAATGTACTTTTTATTTGATAGATTTTCCACAAATAAGGGAAGGACTCAAATAGAGCTGCATAGTTCAGGGTTTTATTTCAAAGTAGGTCTACACATGGTAGTCTTTTTTCAAAGTGGACTACTTTTTATTTTATAAATGTTCCACAAATAAGGGAAGGACTCAAATATACCTGAATAGTTCAGGGTTTTATTTCAAAGTCGGTCTATACAGACACCAGTGTTTTGTCTCCTCTTCTGTCTTTTATTTAAAAATGGGTCTACACAGCCAGTCTTTTTTCTCCTCTTCATAAGAGTTTGAGGTTTTCCTTTGTTATAACAGGTAAAAACAGCAACAAAAAGTCAAATTTTCTCTTTTTGTTGCTTTATAATTCCATGAATGCAACACACTGTGTTTATTATAAAGTATAATAAATCGCAAATTACTTTGGGTATGCAATTGTCAGGCGTTTTATGCTATAGTAGATGTGGGGTATGCTTGGGGATAACTATATATAAAATGTTATACACTGTTATCTTCATTTTAAGGGTAAATTGGTTTTGCGGCTCCAGAGGAATTTTATTTTGTGGGAGGGGGGGGGGGGGGGGGGGGGAATCGCTCTTTTGATAGTAAAGGTTGCTGACCCCTGGGTTAAAGTAATGTCACATATTACCTGTGCAACGGTATAGGTTAATAACCCTTTAATCGCCAAGGACGACTTTAGACGTCATTGCTCGCCATGCGTAATCTGCCAATGACGTCGTACAGCGTCTTTGAGATCAATATTTAAAAAATCTGTCATGGCAATCATATTTCACCAACGGAGACTTGAGACTTGCTGTTGATCTCCTCTCAACTCTCCAACGGTTCAAGACCGCAATCTGGTGGCCGATCGGTGAATCGCCAAAACCGGAAGTGACGCGCCGGAAGTGGTGCTCACCCATATTTCGTCCGACCACTCGCTATCGCTATCGGGACTCCAGCTTGATACACTGGATAGCGATCCGTTGCCAATAACTCGATAAACAACATGATTTGGATTATAGCATTAAACAACCTGGAAATGGATCGCATATAACAACATCCCATAATAGCGATCTTTCTGCTCCACGCTGATCACCCAACGGTCAGAGGAAGCTGCGGTGAGTTTCAGCGTGTTTGATTATTATTAAACATACACACTGCTCCGATCAACATATCACCCATACTAAATAAATGATTTAACGGCGGCCACTGACTTATACCAGCAGATGATGAGGCATGACGTGTAGGACCTTGTACAATTGAAATTTTGTATCTAACGTCAATCGGTATCAAACTACATTTGATGATCTAATATATGTATTTGTGGCTATAACTCACGTTCTATGGAATGCTGCAGAAAACGATAAAAACATATTTATATTTTAGACCATATTTTAGTATGAATGTGTGAATGAAAAAGTAGAACGTTGCTACATCCTAAACGATAGATACTTGATGTTGAATGGGCCATAGTAATGTCAATTTAGCAATACAATTTAAAAAGTTATAGCCCTGCAAAGAAGGGGAACATCTCCATAGACAAATAGAGCTGGCAGAGGACGGTATAAGGATGGATATAAGCGTGGCAGAGAAAGGGTAATGTCACATCTTACCTCTGCAACTGTATAGTTTAAATTGATGTCACATCTTGCCTGTGAAATTACACCACTTTTACATGTTTTTATGTGTCTATGTTATGTCTATGTGATGTGTTGTGATGTCTGTGTCTTTACAATGTCTGTATGATGCATGTCTGAACACTTCGTTCCCCTATCCCCTTCAATGACCACAATGGAAATAAGCTCTGAGCTTTTTTGTGTCTATCCTTGGCAGTATTCCAGACTGTGCTTCTGTGAGGTTTGGTTCGTTCCCCGCCACACGCTCTCCTGAGGTACGGTGCTGATTGGTGCATTCCCCGCCACACGCTTTTTGAGCGATTGCCACTTTCATCACGCAGCTGTCATAGTTTGTGATTAGCGCCCCAGAGGGCTTCCTTCTATCGTTGTCGGGTTGTTCTGGAATACAAGTCTACTTTCTCTCCAGGACCTTTCTGTGGAGAACCGCTGTTGAGAACCTTGTTCCCCGTTTGGAGCTGTGCCTCGTTTTACCCGCTTTACGCGTTGCGCTTGGGTGAGTGGAACCAAACCCCTCTGGATTATTCTGATTGTGTGTTTTAGAAGAGACACTGAAGATTTCGTTTTGTTTGCACTGACTCAGCTAAGTTGTGTGTTGTGGGGAACACTGAAGACTGTCACTGTCAATTGGTTCTGGATTATTCTGATTGTGTGTTTTAGAAGAGACACTGAAGATTTCGTTTTGTTTGCACTGACTCAGCTGAGTTTTATAGTGAAAAGAGCAGCTTTATTGGTCAAGATTGAAGGCTCTATATTGCAGGAAATTGCACGTACAGGTTAATTAAATTAAAAAAAAATCTGCACCTATCTGGGCTAAGCCCCGGATCTCCTATAATCCTAAATCCGTCCCTGACGACGAGTGTCCGAGATGGTGTCCTCCAAACTAGACGGAAGAGAAAAGAGACACGATATTAGTTGAACAGTAAACATCTACCCACGCTGGAGGGGAGAGCAGAAACGAGGTTAGGATAAACAAACATAGCCATTGAACACGCGCATCAAACAACGAGGGTTAGGTAACAGAATATTGAATGAACAATACAACGAGAACTAAGCTAGACAAAATAGTCAAGAGGTAAAGATTCAAGGCGCAACAAACCTACTGTTCCTACAGAACGAACTTGCATCGACTGCTGGGCTGGTCAGGCGTTTATAGTCCGGGAAGAGGCAGCATTCTCTGATTGATCATCAGAACCAGCCGTGAGACGGGAACGTCTAGAGAGACGTGCACCTCGAGGTTGAGTAACCGCGCCCCGCGTCCTCAGGGGGGAGCCAACAGGCTGCGGTCCCTGCTCAGATACAGTCCTCACAACATATAATTCAGATTATAAAATAAGAAGATGGATAGAGAATTCCAATGAACACAAATCTGCTATCATCAGTGTCTTACCTCTAAAGAAAATGCTCACGTCTTTGGGTTGCAGCCAACAATGTGTACATGCGGGACGATCGGGGGTTTGGTTGCGGCAGGACACGTCTTATGTCTGACAAAGCAGAAATGTTCTGAAAGTTATCTAAAAGGAAAAATAAAACAATTAAGAAAGTGCTGATGTGAAGTTCTGAATCAAAATGACAAATGGAATATTTGAAGTAAAGTACATCCATTCCCATCTCTCTCCTCTCTTTCTCTCTCTCTGAATTCTGCTTGCATGATGCACATCAAAGCCATTTTAGGATGCAGGATATGGGCACATAGGCCTATAACTCTCAGATTACCTCTAACAATCTCACTCATTATTCTTGGCGTGTGAGAGAAAGCTGGCACATGCACTTTTAGCTGCAATCTGAAATTCTAATTTCATCTGAGGCCTTTTTCATCCTGCTGCTTGAAAAAAGAAAAACAGAACAAGAAATGTTTTACTCCTCTGGTTGATTAACAGAGTCCTTGATACAAGGGCTAGCGCGAGACGAAATGGTAAACAGGAGTTTTGAATCTTTTTTTTTATGTGTAAAATGTTTGTTTACGCTGATTACGCGTGTAAACACCAAAGAGAGACAAACCACTCATTCTGATTTACAACAGGCTATGAATGCTCCAAAAATATTTTTCCATCTGCAAATCAATCGTCTTACCACTCTCCAGTGTTGTAGTCGAGTCACTAAATCTTGAGTCCGAGTCGAGTCTCGAGTCCCCAGTGTTCGAGTCAGAGTCACCAAAGAAGAGCCCGAGTCGAGTCCGAGTCAAGTCCCCATTACCCTAGTCCGAGTCCAAGTCATCAAGGTTGAGTCACCTCCGCTCTGGCAGTGAAAGAGCTGACAAATAAAAAAAGTACATTAAACATAAATGACAAAAGAGAAATTTTTTTCACCATTTCAAAGAGAGTTTATTTACTTTGTGACACAATAATAGCCAAACAAATGCACTAGCCATCAATATCTTATGCCAAATGATTAGGGCCTATTAGTATATATATTTTTTTTAAGAATAACTATTCATCAATTAACAAGTCCTCATCTGCACCTTCCAAGTCCGAATGCAGTCAATGCTCAACTCCATGTCCGAGTCCGAGTCATCAGTGCTCAAGTCCAAGTCGAGTCACGATCCTGAAAATCAGTCCAGGACTTGGGACTTGAGTACTACAACACAGCCACTCTCACCCCAGCCTCTTTTAGTCCGGTTGAATGGAAACATAGGAGCGTTTACCCGTGCGGTGCCCTTCGTTTGGGCTGGTGTGAGCGCGGTAATCCAACTCAGGTCCGCGCCAAAACAAACACAGCCCGGTCCTCCCGCTTGATGTGATCTTGGTTCCGCTTCCAACTGAACGCAGACCAAACCCAAGAGCAGGAAAAGAAGACGCGAGAAATCGCGCATGTAACAAAGCCTATTGGCCGTTTTTTGTTGACATGTGCCGTATCTTTTCAAAGGTGTGATGTTTCATCATCGTGATGTTATTATTATTATTTTTTTTTAACATCTGATCAAGTTCAAAACAGCCAAATTATGTTGTGATACTAATACCTTGCATGCATATTCAGGTGACAGTAGCCTAGACAGACACAGACACGTAATGAATTACCGACAGTGAATTGGAAAACGTATCATACCATTTGTGCAAGCTAAGGTGGATATCACATGATTTCTTTGTCCACATAATCTCCGTTTATCAAAAAGATTAGCATGAAAGAAATCAGGCTTTGTATGGGGGATATGTGCTGCCAGATAAGATTGAGAAACCGTTATCCCCTTCATACAATAAGCCAAATTATTCCTGCACAACCTGGCAACCCAGAGGGAATGTAGGCTACATCTCCTCAGTGTCTTTGTCTGTCACTGTCTGTCAGCCTCCGACGAAAGGAATGAGGACAAAACTACCAAAATTTAAGAAATATCCCTACAAGTTTGAAGCCACTTTTTTCACAGCATAATATTGGCAGGTATGGGATTCAAAATTATATCCAATAAACAGGCTGACCTGCGTGATCACGTGGCCTTGTTTAGAAAGTTTGATTTATTTGTCTGGCAATATGAACATAAACAAACCAATTAAAAACTGCAACAAAAGTAAGACATAAATATAAAGAATAGGAGTAAATGACAGGCTGCCACACACCTCTGTGCCAAACTACTAGCGTGAGACTACTGAGTACTGGTGTAACGTGGAGTCTGACTGCCTCCTGAGAGGATACCAGAGTACAGCGGTGCCACAACTGGGATGTGAAGAGGCTGGAGAGATCCCCCCCCCCCCCCCACCCCGACACCAGACCTCTGATCCCCTACTCTGGGGCCTCAGGGAGGGCATGCAGTGGAGGATCGCAAAGGGACCCCAGAGAGAGAGAGATAGGGGGGGGGGGGGGGGTGGGGGGGGGGGGGGGGGCAAGAGAGAGAGAGAGGGAAAGAGTGAGATAGAGAGGGGGGGAGAGAGAGAGAGGACAGAGGGAGAGAGAGAGAGAGAGAGAGAGAGAGAGAGAGAGAGAGAGAGAGAGAGGAGAGAGAGAGAGAGAGAGAGAGAGAGAGAGAGAGAGAGAGAGAGAGAGAGAGAGAGAGAGAAGGAGAGAGAGAGAGCAGGGGGATTGGGGAGAGAGGAGGGAGAGAGCAGGCTATGAGATAGAGAGCAAGAGAGTGAATGTGTTGGTGGGGGGTAGGATGAAAGATGAGAAATTGTGAGAAATGAAGGAGGGAGAGACATCGCAGGGGGATTGGTGAGTGAGAGGAGGGAGAGGCAGGATAGTAGATAGAGATAGAGAGGGGTTGAGGGAGTGTGGAGGAAGAACTGATACATTATTTTCAGAGAGGAAAAGAAACAGAGGGAAGGGAATGAGAGAGAGAATAACTACAGTATCCATTTCACAAGGTAGCAGCAATATTGGAAGAAGTACACAGTTCCTTTACGTAAGTAAAGGTAGAAATATCCAGATACAATTGTACTTTGGTAAAAGTCCATTAAAAATTCTACATGCATTTTTTTTTAATATGGTCCATGTCTCCAGTTCCTTCCTTTTTGATGACTATTATGGTCCAAATCTGAGTAGTACCGGTTCCTCACCTGAACAGGTTTAGCACGTGAACTCTCTCAAGGTATGTTCGCTTTGATTATTGTCCTCTTGAAGTTGTCAGGCTTCAAACGTGAAAGTACATTATCTTCATACATCATTTTTGTCATGTTTTAAAATCCAGTCATTCAATGACAGTAGCTAGTAACTGATGGGTTCAGATAAACGTAGTGGAGTAAAAAAGTACAATACTTCCTTTGAAACGTAGTGGAGTTAAAAGTACAATGTTTCCAGATTTTTTTTAAATACTCAAAGTACAGTACAAGTACCTCAAAACTGTACTTACTGTAATACAAAAGAAGCAATACAAATTCTAGACAAGAAACCATCCAGGTACCATCATTGTCACATTCTAAAAATGTATAATTTGGGAAAACCTGATTCTTTATCAAACCGTCTGCCTAGTTTTCAAGATCAAGTGTGGATTGGATCCTCCTCCTTTGTCTACCTCAACC
>NC_140165.1:41959437-42109437 GCF_963971535.1 Notolepis coatsorum
CGTCCGTGCGTGCGTGCGTGCGTGCGTGCGTGTGTGTGTGGCGTGCGTGAATGTCAGTCTGTGTACTGCAGTAGAAACAAGACAATCTCCCCTGTGACACATCTCCCTCTAGCCTTGTAGCCTGTAGTACTCATAACCAGTCACAGCTCTGCTAGTCAGGGTTCTGCAGGTTCTGGGCTGTAGCCCACGTGAATCCTAAATAACTTGGAATGTGGATGTGATATAATATTACCCAGGGTCGAGACCAGGAGGTCACAAAATATATATATATATATATATTAGAGGTGGGCATAGATTAATCTTTTTAATCTAGATTAATCTATCTGCAATCCTGGATTTAATCTAGATTAAAATGGCTCAAAAAAAAAGAAAAAAACCTGCCGAAGGCATTCAAAATATGTGTGTTCTACCCAAATAATGACCAGAAGTAAGTCCTTACTTTTACTTTCCTCCTTACGTTTCTCAGGCCAGGTGGCCCATTACACCATGAGCCCATCTCCCGTTTCCTAAATGCATTACAGACTGTTTGAAAAAGCTGTTTTGCTATGATAATTGGTAATGAAATATCAAAATAATGTTCAATAAGATGTACTTGTGTTTAATAAGTTGTTTTATTCAGAAGTTAACACAAATACATAATATTACCAGTACAGTACAGTATCTAGCACACTCTCAGGAGCAAAACAGAAAGAATCATTTCAAACTTGAACTATGTGACATGGCTTGAATCAACTGCTCCAGTGGAGTTGCTCAGTGGCCAATGGTGTCAACTGTGGTTGTACTGGGCAGCTCCCAGGTGTGAATGGAAAAGAACATCTGTGCTTAGCGAACCTACCCTGGGTAAATAAAGGTAGAAAAAAAAATGTAAAAATAAATAAAAAAAAAACATTTTTTTTTTTTTTTTTTTTAGATTAATGCGTTAATTATATTATCGCGCGATACTAGTATAGCGTTAACGCAGCACGTTAACGCCGTTAACGGCCCAGCTCTAATATATATATATATATATATATATATATATATATATATATATATATATATTATATATATATATATATATATATATATATATCATATATATTTGGGGGATCTAATATATGTGGCGGGTGGCAGTAATGTGCAGTGAGGTAATGGTTAGATCTTCGGGCAGGAAATGGTCTAGAGCTGCCATACCTGGGTTATTTGGAGTTGGACATCACGATTTTGGGAAAATGTATCACAGGCAGGGGTGTCCTGGTAGTAAGAGATGCAGATGACCCTCAAATGCAGCATAAAAAAAGGTTAACCCTGGGAGTACTGGGTATGAATGTGATCAAAGGGTTTTATCAGGAGTTGTTTACAGTCTGGCTCCAGTCTTTTTGAGGATCCTAGAGTAACAGAGGCCCTGAAATGGAGACGAGCCCTTAGACACTGCCAAGTGGATGATTGATTGATTGATTGAAAACTTTATTAACAGATTGCAGAATGGGTACAGTACAGTACAGCTCAATACATACAATTGTTAAGGGATGCAGACCAGAGAAAGACTTTTGTCTTGTTTACATCAGGGTCCCCCATTTTCAATTCATCGTAACATATATGACATACAGATAGACAGTACTGCTACATCTATACATTTGACATACCAGATTTGCAAATACAGTACTGTTTGTGATACGAAAAGAGTCCAGAAAAGGAGTATATACATTTGACGTAGAAACTGTACATTGGAGGAGGTTGGGTAGGTGGGGGGGGGGGGGTACTGTACATTGGAGGTGGTTGGGTGGGTGGGGGGAGGTTGGGTAGGAGGGGTGGGTGGGGGACACTGCACAACTGTACAAGCAACACTGTACATTGGAATATTGACAAGACCATACTTGGTCATTTTACTGTACATTGGAGGGGGTTGTGTTAGGACATTTACAGGAGGAGACCATAGCCAACTCCCCTGAGCCCTTCAGAGTCAGAGTGAGAGGTAAGCGGCCATTTTGTGTAGCTGCCGGTACATTAATAATGGTCCCTGTAACATGTAACAACCGGCTCAGTGGCCTCGTGGGTAGAGTGTCCACCCTGAGTTCGGGAGGCTGGGAGTTCAAGCCCCGGCAGAGTCATACCAAAGACTATTTAAAAAATGGTACCCATAGCCTCCCTGCTTGACACTCAGCATCAAGGGTTGGTTTGGGGGGAAGTCCTTACGACATACTAGCATCATGTCCAAGGGGTGTACTTGTACATCAAGCTGCCTCACGCTACGGAAACAGGAGATAGGCTCCTGCCCCATGTGCCGTTATGGCTCGAAAACCATTGGTTCTCAAAGGCAACTTCTGTAACATGTCCTAAGATCCATTCACAGCAGCACATGGAATTTTTGGTGGAGCCATTACGGCCAGGTGAGGGGGTACTTCCAGAAGGGCTGTTAATGTCACCTGCCCTAGTGACATCTGAAGCAGGGATAGCATATGTACCAGTCACTAATGTGGGCTACTCCGATGTTTGGCTAACCCCACGCAGGGTCATTGCTACGGTGAGCATGGTAACTGTATTATCAGAACCAGCTCCTCAGGTTGAGTTTTTCAGGGATGTGATTAACAATGAGTGCACAGCATCTGTGTCCCTTCCGGGAGCTGAAGCTAGAGGGGGGGGCTGACTGGGTTTTGCCTTCTTTTGAGGGATTAGATGCATCTGAGCAACAACAAGCGGCAGCTTTGATTAATAAATATAAATATAATATAAATGTTTGCAAAAAGTTAAGCAGATTTGGGCTGTACCAATCTGATTCAGCATGAGATCCCCCTGCTAGATGATGCTCCTGTACGTCAGCCGTACCGTCGCATCATCCCTTCTCAATATGACATGGTGAGGGCCCACATAAAACAACTGCTGGACAGCCAGATCATCAGAAAGAGTAGTAGCCCTTATGCATCACCCATTGTCATGGTACAAAAGAAAGATGGTGGAAACAGAATGGGTGTAGACTATCGTCGCCTCAATGCTAAGACTAGGAAAGATGCGTTCCCTTTGCCACGGATTGAGGAGTCATTAGATGGACTGGTGGGATGTAGTTTCGGCTGAGCGAGTTGCAACAGACCCGGACAAGGTAGCAATTATGAAGGAGTGGCGGACCCCCACTAATCTGGCCGAGCTCAAATCTTTCCTGGGGTTACTATCGGCGCTTTATAGCTGGGCTTGCAAAGGTGGCTGCTCCTTTAAATCATGCCGCAGCACAATTGTCCCCAGGCATAAAAAAGGGTAAGACCCCCAGGAAGCCACTGGCCCCGGTCTGGACACCAGTGTGAAGAGAATTTTGGCCAGATAAAAATGGCGCTGATCTCTGCACCAGTGTTGGCCTATGCAGATTTTCATAGGCCATTTGTATTACAGATTGATGCTAGTCATTCTGAGTTGGGGGCAGTACTTTGCCAGGAACATGGAGGGAAGCTCAGGCCTGTCGCTTATGCTAGTAGGGCACTTAAACCTACAGAAAAGAACATGCAGAACTATAGCTCTATGAAACTAGAGTTTCTTGCTCTTAAGTGGGCAGTGTCAGAGAAATTCAGAGGGTATCTGTTAGGGGGTTCCTGCGCTGTATATACAGTTAACAACCCACTCGCCCACCTAGACACAGCAAAACTTGGTGCAGTAGAGCAACGATGGGCAGGCGAGCTGGCTCCATTTAACCTTACCTTAAAATATCATCCGGGGACTAGGAATGGGAATGCGGATGCCTTGTCTCGCCGGTACAGGGAGCCCAGTACGACTGAGGCCTCGGAGGAGGAAGATGTTTGGGAGGAAGGGCTCTTTGGCATCCAGTCTGACATTTCTGTGCTTCCAGGTTGTTCCAAAGAGAGCCTAGCCGTGTTGCAAGAACAAGATCCAGTTATTGGACCACTGCCTGTTGGAGAAAAGCCAGGCCACCTGATGCAAATGAGAGGGAGAGGTTTGGCCAGGGTACCAAGGAGCTTGCACGCCAATGGGGGCGCCTGAGAGAGGAAGGGACAGTGCTGTATCGACAGTGTAAATCTCCTGATGGTGGTAAGGAGATCTATCAGCTTGTACTACCACAGTGTTTGCATAAAGATGTGCTCACTCAGCTGCAGAGGCTGAGCAGGGTCTAGAGGACTGGGTAAAGGAGCACCAGGAGTCACTGGAGGGAGCGTATAGCCATGTACGACAGCGCCTGGCTACAAGGAGGGAGTACAGAGATAAGAAACAGGAAGAGCAAGTGAGCGATCCATTTATAGGGGAGGGAGACCGTGTCCGTAACCATGGGGGGAAGGGTGGGAACAAGATTCAGGATGTCTGTGAACCGACCCCTTACCGGGTGGTACAGTGCCCCGCAGAACGTGGTGTAGTCTACTCCATTACCCCTGCAGTTCAGGATGGTCCGGTGCGGCAAGTCCACCGGACTGAGATGAGAGGTATGCCCATAGGTGGGTTGAGGCCTGATACAGGCCACAATTTGGGGGAAGAGCAGGAGGAGCAGGGGGATATAGGAGACAATGGGGTGGAGGACACAGATGTTACATTGACAGAAGGACTGCCGTTGGAGTCGTATAGTAGAGGGGTAGAGGGGTCAATGTCAGAATCCAAGCTTTGTCCAGAGGATGATGTGTTGGGAGGAGGGGATGGCGACTTGGAGACAGATTTCCCAGTGGTGGTGGAGGGCCTCACGAAGTCTAATAGGAGTACTGCAGGCAAACACGATAATCCATTTCGACTCCCTAAATCTGCAGTATAGTAACATACAGGGTTCTCAGGACTGAGTTTAAGGTTTTCCCCAAGTGGTAGATTGTATTGGTATATTGTCGGGACGCTTCATTACTTAAGGCAACCATCTTGCGCCTAGCACGCCCCCACGGCGACGCGGCGGCGTCAGAGCGGAGCGGCAGGCGGCAGCGGCAGAGGCGCGCAGGTTGCTGCACGCAATCCCCCCTGTTTTAACATTGACGGTTAGCTCAACTTGTTCGCCAGCTTGCTGTGGAGCCTGCGGTCCAGTTGGTGACAAGTTCGAATCACTTCAATTTATTTATTAAAATAAAAGTGCAATGTTTATAGCAGCGGAAAACGTTTATTTTGTACATTATCTAACGTTAACACGAACCTAAACTAACTTTAGGTTAGTTGTAACGTTAGTTTAGGTTCGTGTTAACGTTAGATGATGTACAAAATAAACGTTTTCCGCTGCTATAAACGTTGCACTTTTATTTTGACAACCCCAGAAAGGAAGTCATTATATATGCTTTACGATCCTGATCTGTGTTAGCTCCGGTTAGCTCAGAGGGTCCGGTATATAACAATACCAGCCATTGGATTACTGTTTTCTAAATTGGGGAGGCTTTTAATCGTCAAGGTAAGAGGATTTCAAGTCATGGTATCCATAAACTTCAATCGGTTCGGATCTTTTGAATGAATGAGAATGTAAACAAACACAGCGTCACATTGAAATCACTGGCTGCGCTCAGAGAGGAGTGGTTGGGCCAAAAAATTGTTCAGAGTATATTTGCTTATAAAACGTAATTGTCTAATTCAATTATTTTTTATTTCTCCACATGGTGAATACACAGGTCACAACATGTTTACATGAACGTTTTGGAGTTGTATTTGGAGTGTATTCTGCAATCTGTTAATAAACTTTTCAATCAATCAATCAAACTATACACTGTAAGGCTCCGGATCTGCCTCACTTCCAGTTATGAAGCTAAGCTATGCTAACGGAGCGACTGTTCCCTAAGCTAAATGCACGCACAGAGACAAAAAATGTATATCTTCTTGTCTAACTCCAGGGAAGATGTTAAATAAGCTAATTTCCCAAAATGTTGGAGTTTTCCTTTAAGTTTAGGCATTCTTTCGGAGTTGGTTAAGGTTAGGGTTAAGTTTAGGCATTCTTTCGGAGTTGGTTAAGGTTAGAGTTTGTCTTAGAGCATGGCAATATTTCTTTCGCCGGTTAAGTTTAGGCATTCTTTCGGAGTTGGTTAAGGTTAGGGTTAAGTTTAGGCATTTTTTCGGAGTTGGTTAAGGTTAGGGTTAAGTTTAGGCATTCTTTCGGAGTTGGTTAAGGTTAGAGTTTGTTGCAGAGCATTGCAATAGAATGCAGCCTATTTCCGCTCTGCCGCTCTCTCGCTCTGCCGCGGTCACATGGGCGTCGTGGCCAATCAGAGAAACGCTGAACGCAAGTTGGTTGCCTGAAGTGTTGACGCTGTCGGGACGCCGATACATTTGGAGGGGGTGTATGTGGCGGGTGGCAGTAATGAGAAAGGAGGAGGGCCTCAATGAGCCAGGTTCCGTTATAGGGGGCTACCTGCGGGAGGAACGTGAGTTGAATTGTTTGTTGCGGCCGGTGCAGTGAGGTAGGTGTACACCTCACTCCTGGATGCAGGAATGAGTATTACACACTACGGTAGGCAGTGGTAGTATTTATGGTTTAGGAATAGCAGGTTTTAATATGTGCTGTGCAATATGTGTGACATGGAGTGTTTGTTCCAGATCACTTGCCTGGTTCCCAGCGGGATTGAAGGTAGTTGGTAGGATAGGACCACCGACGGACCAGGTATTTTAATGTAGCACTTTGTTTTAGCATGTAATGTTGTCTAATAATTATGTGTGTTATTGTTTTAATAATAAAGTGTTTTAATACTGTTGTGTTTGTTTCCCGGCAGAGCACCAGTGGTCCAGCTGCTCTTGCCGTGAAACACGTTTTCATTCATTGTTTGGCAGTTATATTTATGTCTAATCCGCCCGGGCCAGTGGGCCGGTAGACAGGCAAAAATAATTGGGTCTTGCCCTTGGGGCGGATTCGTTTTCTTTATTGTCACATACAAAGGTCTGATGACCATATAGAATATACCTGGAGCGGGCTGTATGTGAACACCAGCCCGTCCAGTCAGGTGCCTTAGCACGGGTCCCGGTAGGCAAGTAATAAACAAAGGCGTTTTCAAATGGCAAATGATATTTATTGTAGCGGGACTTGAAACCCACTGCTTTTCCCAAGGGGAAAATTATGTTTATTTTAGTGGGGATTTAAACCCATAACACACACAAAGGGAAAAGGGGTAAGGGGAGAACAAACAAGGTAAGTATAAACAAACAAACTAAATCAGCGTCCACCGACACTAACCAACCAGCCAGAGGTTGGTACTGGGAACCACCCAGCAAAACGTACCAAAGGTACAAGTCCACACAAAGTGGCAATGGCATACAGTTTACAAATACATATATATACAGTTCCACTTAAATGGAACAATGGCAAAATGGCAGTAGAGTATCACTCCACACTCAGTGGAAATAGGCACAAAGGCCAACAAGAGAATACTCACTCAAGTAGAGAAGTGGCACATAGGCCAACAATATTAACACACAGTACTTGGTCCACACAAAGTGGTAAATAAGCACAGTATCGTTCCACAACAGTGACAAACAATGGCAACCCCACTCCACTCTGGTCACTGGCAATTGACAGAATGAGGCGCCCTGGATGTGTGTCATCCTCCAGGTTATATCCCGCTCATCCCAACGGACTGCCCGCAGGCAGGGGCGTAGCTGGGCGGGGTAGCTTAGGATGATTCCAAGGGCCCAGCACTGGGGGGCGGTGAGTGTGTGTGTGTGTGTGTGTGTGTGTGTGTGTGTGTGTGTGTGTGTGTGTGTGTGTGTGTGTGTGTGTGTGTGTGTGTGTGTGTGAGATATATATAGAGAGAGGGGGGGCTTTGGTAGACTATTGCATTGGTCCATTCATTGAAGATGAACGCAATGCGACATCCTTTACTAGGCTCACCCACCAACAGTGCAGGTGCTGAACTGCTGATCCGCTTACGCGCGCTCGCATTCACTGGGGGCCTACAAATACATTCTTTCATGGGGCCCAGAATCTGGAGCTACACCCCTGCCCGCAGGTGCACTCAAGCAGGTGCAATCAGCCCAATCAGTGAGACGAGTGGCATCTGGGAAGGGGAGAAAGAAGAAAGGGTTTAGGAGATGACACACATCACACACAAACAAAATAACACATACTACATATACTAACCAGATGTTTACATGGTGTTAAAAATATGGCAATAATGATAATGAACAACCCACGTACATGACATTTATCTACGCTTGGTTGTTTATTTGTGTGTCCGTTTCCCCATAACACCAACCCATGTACCAGGTACCTCTCTCAGTGTGCCATATTATATGGATGCCGTGGTTATGCACACATGTGCCAATGTTTGATAAAGTTGAATCACCGAGTGGTATGATATCCGTTTACTTCATTGTGAGAAGTTTGATATCTCTTTTTCTTCAGTTCGTGAAGTGGTATTTATTGATGTGTGATATAGTTTTCCTTCATTGTGTGAAGTGCTATTTATTGACATTTGATATCGTTCTCCTTCATTGTGTGAAGTATCACCAGGTTGCCGTGAATCAAACCCTGCCCGGTCAACGCTGATTGGGGTTCCTGACATGAGGTTGAAGTGGGCTTATAGTATTTTTGTCCACCGTTTTTATATAATAAATACTATTGTTAAATTAACCTACACTCTGTGTCTTTCTTAAAGCTAGGAACTTAGCGGTTGTAACATATACACAACATATCCAACTGTAAATAACCCCAATGCAAATTGCTAATTACCACTGACTGTCATGATTGGGGGGGGGGGGGGGGGGGTAAGACACACACACAGACACTGGAATCGCTGAGCGATGAGAGTGTACGGGAAAACAAGAATAAAATAAATAAAAATTAAAACTGTAGGAAAAACAAAACACCGGTATAAAATAACTGGGTAAAAATCCCAAAATAACCACCACTGCCTAGCAGTTGAAAATACCAAGAAAAACAATAGCACTAGAGACAGAGAAAACCCCAGAAGCATGAGCTTGGGACACTCCTCTACTATTGAGGGAAAAACATGAAATGGACAAGCATCCGAACAGAGTCAACCAAACCTACTTAAAGGCATTGCACACCTGACACCAATCAGGTGGCAATCAAGCCCACACACCTGCCTGAAAATGACGATTATCTGCAGAGGCCAGTGATTGACAGCTGTCCCTCACAGAAAAACCAAATAGACAGCTGTCCCTCACAGAAAGACGAAATAAAGCCAAAGCACCTTAGAATAATTAAGCATTACATCATGCGCAGGAGTGGTTTGTGAACAATAAACCATGCCTAAGGGCAATGTTCCCCCTAAGGTGCGCCCGTGCGCGCGTGCACATGGCAAAACGCTCCTGTGCACATCTGAAATCGGTCGCGCAAAAAAAACAAAAAATTATCTGGATATTTTCTTTTTTTATTTTCTTTTTTTTTCAACAAACATGACCATGTTCACGTCTTAAACTCATACTGAGGCTTTAGTTTTGGTTTTAAATTGCATATCATCATTCATTTATTTATTGTCACACAGAGCAGAAGAATTTTGCCAAAACAAACCAATAGTATCCAGCATCAGAACGGCAGACCAGCCACACTCTCAGACCCAAACGCATTTCCTTTGATTTAATTATACATCAAATGATTTATGTCAAGGATTGCAATGCCTCGCTTGAATGAAGTTAACTTTTGATCGGATCGGGAAAGATCGGTATCGGTAGATACTCAAAATTACATGATCGGGATCGGATCGGGAGCAACAAAATTTGATCGGGACATCCCTAACCATCCCTAACCCTGTTGCGTGTGACGTTACCAAGAGAAGCCCCGCTTTCAGTGCTTTGTGGGTAGTGCTACTGCACGCTCACACAGACACACACAACAGATGAGGAAGTGGACAGATCCGACCAGCATTGCTGGCTCCTCACAATGCAAACGCGAAAATGTACATTACAGATGAACTGCAGAGAAAACTTCCAATTTATCATCCCGGTCGAGACTAATTGGAAGCAGAGTGCAACGCGTGCAAAGCTTGACCGTATGTTTATGTGTCTAATAAAGGTGCTGGCGATCTCAAAGCTCACATGGACACAGCAAAACATTACAAACAAAGCAGTGCGAGGCGAGAGTTTGATGGCAAAGTTGACCGAATTGATTGAAGAATGCAGCTATACAGAGAGAGAAAGAAAATAATTTAAAACTATTTTGATGCCTCAAAATTATGTTTTGGTTTGATAAGATGCTTATGATACAATCATTCTAAGGATTATGTGTGTAATAAATTAGTTTAGTACACTAATTGCAACAAATCTGAAAATGCATAGTGCACTTTTAAATTAGTATCTTTGTGAGGTTAATGTTTTATAATTTACATTACATTGAAAAGATAAAGATATATTTTTTAAAGCTGGATTTTCTAATACAGAAGAGGTATTATTTAGAACATTACATCATATTTTTCTTGTTATTTATTTTGTCCAGTAAGACTTGAAAATATATATTATTTTGTCATAGGTTGATTTAGTTATTTTCTTGCGATTTGTCAGATACATTACTTTAGGCATAATACAGCATGTTGAGTAACTTTGGTTATAGAGAGATATTATTTTGTTATATAAAATAATATAAACAATAATTTTATATCCATACAGAGGAGGTATACTTTAAATATATTATAATGATAAGGCATCTTTGAGTAAACTTTGATTAAGTATCTTGAGGCTGAAGGCAGAGTGTCCTCTTTAAAAAAAATCACAATATGGTCACCCTTGATGTTGCATGATAATTCAATTAATAAAATAATGATGAGTCAGCCTCCTAAAAAGACAAAAGTTAGTGACACAACTCACACCGCCGCCGCCAACCCAGCCAAAGTAAGGACTATGCTCTGTATCATCAATCAATGGTCAAATAAATATTTTATTAAGGAATATAATATGCCCTTTTGTATTATTTCTCTGTGTATCAGCAAAATGTATATATTTTTATGTTAGACATTAAGGGAAATTAAGATTCTCAGATTTTTTACAAACCGCCGCATATCAACTAACCGGTTAACCGGCAGGTGACGTATGATGCTCAGTAGTTGCTGATGTCTGCTCAGGAGGTTTGAGTGTTTGCTCAGACCAAAAAATAATTAGAGGGAACATTGTCTAGGGGTGGTCGTTAGACCCCCCTAGGCATGGTTTATTGTTCACAAATCATGACTGCAAGTGGTGTAATGCTTTTATACAACTGCCACATTCATCCAACCTTATTGCTATACAATAAACACACATTAATCAAAGATTTATTGAAAAAAACATCCGCCAGAAAAAGTAGTTCCCACAACAACAAAAAAGACAAGTTGCCTCCATGTGGAAGCAGCTTGGAAGTGCATCCAACCAACTAACACATCCAACTGTGTGTTATTGGAATGATTGAGAGAAGTTGCCTCCATGTGGAAGCAGCTCGCAAGTGTGTGTGTGTGTGTGTGTGTGTGTGTGTGTGTGTGTGTGTGTGTGTGTGTGTGTGTGTGTGTGTGTGTGTGTGTGTGTGTGTGTGTGTGTGTGTGTGTGTGTGTGTGTGTGTGTGTGTGTGTGTGTGTGTGTGTGTGTGTGTGTGTGTGTGTGTGTGTGTGTGTGTGTGTGTGTGTGTGTGTGTGTGTGTGTGTGTGTGTGTGTGTGTGTGTGTGTGTGTGTGTGTGTGTGTGTGTGTGTGTGTGTGTGTGTGTGTGTGTGTGTGTGTGTGTGTGTGTGTGTGTGTGTGTGTGTGTGTGTGTGTGTGTGTGTGTGTGTGTGTGTGTGTGTGTGTGTGTGTGTGTGTGTGTGTGTGTGTGTGTGTGTGTGTGTGTGTGTGTGTGTGTGTGTGTGTGTGTGTGTGTGTGTGTGTGTGTGTGTGTGTGTGTGTGTGTGTGTGTGTGTGTGTGTGTGTGTGTGTGTGTGTGTGTGTGTGTGTGTGTGTGTGTGTGTGTGTGTGTGTGTGTGTGTGTGTGTGTGTGTGTGTGTGTGTGTGTGTGTGTGTGTGTGTGTGTGTGTGTGCCAGACAGTGTGAGAGTGAGCTCTGCAGTCAGGGGGAAGGAAGAAGAAATTTAAAATAAAATTGCAAATAATCAATCAATCAATCCAATTTCTTTTGTACTACAATGACTCATGACCCATCAATTACATCATCCAACATTGTTTAAAGGACTAAGACATTCGCCGTGACAGAATCGCTTTATATTTAGTCGTTATGACGCTATCAACATATCCATTTGTTAAAGATTATTGTCCGCCATCTTGTTTTCTCTGCACGGCGGAGTGATGTGATTCGGTTGTGGGCGGGTCCTGGGACCAGGAGCGTGGATTGTGCCCTATACATACGTGTAAATGAACTGTTTCAGCCAATCAGAATCGAGAAATTTGCATGCCGTTGTATAAACTAAAATAAAACCCACATACATTTTCTGTGCTTTTCCTCCATTTTTGTTAAAGTTGTCTCTCTTTTATTGCTACCACTGATTCCAATTCAGACTTTCTACGAGAGGAATAGGCAATTATCATACCTCAAATATAAGCTTTGAAGGCATCCCATTAAACATTCATAGATGTGAGAGAGAGAGAGAGAGAGAGAGAGAGAGAGAGAGAGAGAGAGAGAGAGAGAGAGAGAGAGAGAGAGAGAGAGAGAGAGAGAGAGAGAGAGAGAGAGAGAGAGAGAGAGAGAGAGAGAGAGAGAGAGAGAGAGAGATACAGTGTCCTTCCTAGACCTTCACATAAGATATGGAAAGCAATAAGTCAACAGGAACAAAACAAAAACAACACCCACAAAAGACAAAAGGAAGCAAATAAAAGACAGGAACAATAAAACCACTGAGACAAAAGCAGTGATTCAAATGAAACATAATAGACAGCAGGAGAAATGGAGCCAAATACCATTTTATATGATGAAACAATTGACCTATTTATTTATATATTTATTTTGCTGCCGCAGTTGTGTTTTTCTTGTTTTGTTTTTTTAATGCCTTTTTCCCTCTGCATCTACTTCTAAACAGTGGAGGAAAAGACTCAAAAAGAGTACAGAATATGAAGATGTTGGCAGCAGAAATGGATTCATCAAATATTCATCACACACAGGCTAAACATGTATTCACCTCGATCGCAAAATAAAATAAATTACTACATTGCATGGTGCGTTCCTCATATCAACACTGATTGCACGCACGCTAATGGCGCCATGTGCACGCGCGCTCCCGGACGCGTGCGCTCGCTCCCGCGTGTAGCAGGGTGGATTATCCCTGCTTCGTGGGAACGGGTGTGCACAGCCACTAGGTAGCGAGACACAAGTCAAGTCAAGTCAAGAGTTTTAATTGTCACGGCATACAAGTATACAATGAAATGCGGGTGGTCTTGCCCGCAACGATGTGCAATACAGTGGTACAACATATAATAGAATCCAATAAAAAACAACATTGTGCAATAAACAGGTAACAGGTAACATGGTGTGACATCTCGGTATCTGTACATAGTTATTTACAGAGCATATAGGACATGCTAGGTAGCTTTGGTAGTGCAATACACTGTTCCTGTTATTCTAATTTAAAGTGGCCTTTCCTTTTGGCCATAAGTGTGCGTGTGCGGCATGAGTGTGTGCCCGCTCATGTTAAAGTGTTAAGTGGCTGCTAGTGTGTGAGCGTGCACAGCGTGCGTGTCGTGTGTGTGTTCATGTGTGCTTGTGTGTGGATAGTTCAGTGCTCTGTGGCACTCAATGTTCATTGTTCAGGGCTCTGATGGCCTGGGGGAAGAGACTGAGCCTAAGCCGCTCTGTCCTAGTAGCTGGGGTTCGCAGGCGTCTGCCTGACCTCAGCAGCTGGAACAGGCTGTTATTGGGGTGGTGAGGGTCTTTCATTATCCTGCAGGCTCTGGATTTGCACCTCTTGTTGTATAGAACCTGCAGGGGAGGTAGTGCAATACCCGTGGTACGCTCGGCTGAGCGCACCACTCTCTGTAGGGCCTTCTTGTCCTGTGCCGTGCTGTTTCCATACCAGGCAATGATGTTTCCGGTCAAGATGCTCTCTACAGCTCCTGAGTAGAAGGACTGGAGTATCTTCCCCGATACTCTGAACTTCCTTAACTGTCTCAGGTGGTAGAGGCGCTGTTTCGCCTTCTTTACTACTGTACTACACAGTAGAGCTCCGTCTGACTGCACCTTCGTCTTTGGGTCTGGAGGCCGGCAGTGGGAGTGGATGGGGACCGGGATTTACCAACCTGGTCTGGTACTCTGGTCTTCCTCTCCCTTCCAGGGCAGTCAGCAGTACTCCCCAACTCGCTCTCACTTCCCCCAATTACTCCTTTAACCCTCCCACACCTAGTGACTGAATTGTAATTAAATAACTTAGTTCCCCCCGCAAGCAGTACCCTCCCGCAGTGACATTAGAAACCTTACAGTAAAAAGGGAAGAGTTGAATAGGAAGGGGTTAATGGTATTAACGTTACCCACACCAAAACAGTTGTGTATAGGCTCAGGAAGGGACACGCACACAGAAACCCCATCTAATTCTTTATATTAATTGTACTGTTCAGTTACAAAGATTTAATGGCAAAGTTTAAATAGGATGGAATTTTACCATTACCCAAGTTGTAACTCAATACCTTCTAGACACTTATATTACACACCAATGTGCTTGACTCATCACCCACGTCTGGGTTAGTACCAGGGATAATACCTCTCTCAGGCTTTAATTATATGGTAAGGATAGTACCTCTTTACTTATGGTACCACTGGTCAGTAACCTTCCCGCAGGGGAAGGGTTAATTAGATGGGAAATTATTATTAAAGAACAAACACGTTATCACACTCAAAGAAAATGAAAAGGTGGGCCCACTTTACCAAAACAAAAGTCCTATACTAATGCCGGCATGTAATGTTTATGGGGTACCCCTATGAACTGTAGTTAGCAACGTTAGTTTCACCCGTAGGCCGCCTCACACTGTGTACTGTGCACTAAGATCCTGAGCACTGACGCTCTAATGTACTCAACCAAGATGGCGGCCTCGCCGCGCCACCACTGTCCGGGTAGCAAGATGGCGTTGAACGCTCTCGTCACGGGCACTAGCAAGCGGGGCTGGAGCAGAGGGAGCAGTAGCGTGCTGAGAGCGCGTGCTGGGTGATGGCGACCTCTGCTAGATGGGAAGAACTCCCTTGCTGGGCTGAAGACAGCTGGTGCAGAGAAGATGTCGAACGCCGGCGAAGACTGGTTGTTGATGGCCGGTGCTGGGTAGACGCGCGACAATAATCTGGCCCTACCTTAACTGAAGCTACTCTGTGGGTCCCAAACAGCCCTCCTGCTAGCCGCAACATACAATGACGCAGGGTGCCTCTAAACACCGGTCCTCTTCAAGCCACGCTGGCTGGGCACCTCACTGGAGGGAATATTGTTAACATAAGCCAACACTTGGCTATACCGCGTTTCTTCTAGGATAACTCGTTGTATCACTAGGGTTATTCAGTGGGGAACATGCAACACGCTACTACGCTTACATTTCTAGTATAACCTGTAATATACTCAAGTTCAATACGTTCACCCGCGTGATCCACAACGGGGGCTCTGTCGAGACACGACCGACCAGGTCCAAGTCCAGTGCCGAAGAGGCTCGCCCTCCTCACTTCCGTTCCCGTTGACTTGCTTCTCCTGCTGTGTCTCTCTCGTGCGCTCCGCCTGCCACCGCCGCCCCCTGCTGGTACCGCCAACTAGCCCCACAGGAAGCACTGGGTGGAAAGAATATGATTCAGTTCACTGTTTATAATCCATATTCCAGCCGGTGAGAGAAGGAGAAACCTGCGTCATTGTTCGAGGGAATATCAATGGAAACTAGTTACCATGTCTTTGTGCACAAAGGGGAGATAAAAGGCAAGTCAGCACTTCTGAATAATAGCCACATATTCAGGGTGCTACACGCGCATGCGCATAAATGTTCCCTCGCTTAAGCACAGACTAAAGACAATGCCTAATTGCCTCTACGAATGGAATGTAACACATTTCATTCACAAGTTCTGTGTGAATGTATCTGAGAATGTATTTAACACACCTGACGACCGGCGCTATTGATATGCAAAGTAGCCCAGGTGGGTACTTATAGCGAGTTGGCGAGTGCAGCGCATTGCTCACAAAACTTTGGCTGCACTGCGTGCAACCCCGTCCCATGAGGAACGCATCACTGCAACAAACATAAAGCACCTCATTCCGGGATGAAAGCTCTTCTTGGGACAGTCGGTTTTCCCTTCGAAGACGGAATGAAAAGCAGCAGCATGTATCTTTACGATGCTTGCTTGGCATCCTATGGTTTATGTCTGAGCAGTGTGGTGCCGTAGGATCCCACTGCAAAACTGTACCGAAACATTCAACTGACTGAGTAGGTAATTACGCCAGCAGAGAGAGAGAGAGAGAGAGAGAGAGAGAGAGAGAGAGAGAGAGAGAGAGACACATCGATAGGTAGACAGACAGATAGTCCCCTCCACCTAGGGCGCAAAACTGTATTCACCCGGAAGAGTGACTCTGCGTCGTGTTATTCGAGAGAGCGCGAGAGACAGAGCGCGAGAGACAGAGCGCGAGAGACAGAGCGAGCGAGCAAGAGAGCGCGTGCGTGTTGCCCTCGTTTAGGGGGAGAAGGAAGCAATTAAAGTCTGACTAACATCCATAATGAACGAGCGGGTCGACTCCTCGAGTGTGACATTATCTCCCCTTGTTTCTAGGCTGCCATCCCTACCGGCTGGCATTGACAAACAATTTTCATTTCGTTTAACATGTCACTTAACTGCAGCTCCGCATCGTGAATTAATAGAAAGTGTGAGAATGGGAGCTGTGTGTTTGTGTGTGTGTGTGTGTGTGTGGTGTGTGTGTGTGTGTGTGTGTGTGTGTGTGTGTGTGTGTGTGTGTGTAGTGTGTGTGTGTGTGTGAGAGAGGGGGGCGGTGAACCTGACTGTGAAATTAACACCACCACACTACTCGAATGAGAGAGAGAGAGATAGAGAGAGAGAGAGAGAGAGAAAGAGAGAGAGAGAGAGAGAGAGAGAGAGAGAGAGAGAAGAGAGAGAAGAGAGGCGATGGTGACGATGATGAATGTGCACAATCCTTGATGACGCAGCGCGTATGTATGATGAGATTGATAATGCAATCTCATCTGTTTGTTTCCCCCCCCCCCCCCCCCTCTTAACCCTTCATGAAACACGTTCATCGATACGGCGGGTAATTCAGGAGCGATATTACACATAAAAGCCGCCTTGCCGATTTGTGCCGCGGTGCCAGATGGATGGCATCATTCATCTTCACATTATTACCCCCCCCCCCCCCTCGCAAAATTTGTCTATCCGCTCTGAACGAGCCGATGTGCACGGCGGCGCCAATTCGGCTGAAATGAATTTGACACAGCTGGTGCAATGTTTGCAGAAGATGTTTGCGAGGATGAGCCCCCACGTCTCTCTCGTCTTTTCCTGCTTCTGGAAGTGAGCCAGAGAGCGATGGCCTTCGCTGCGGAATATGACTTGTTTATCTGCACGTTACTTTTACTACCCCCCCCCCCACTGATGAAGTCTTGTGATAATAATAGGAATAATGAACTTGATTTAATTAACTTGATTTATCAAGGCACTTTTCAAAGGCAAGGTTAACGACGTGTTTTACACATTTACATTTTCACATTTAAATTTTTTGTCGTTTAGCTCACGCTTTATCCAAATCAAGTCAGCTGGAAGGGTGCAACTCTGGCAGGTAAGGGTAAGATTGTTTGTCAAACAACGTAGTGCTACAGTCTTGAGTGTATAGTAGTATAGACATAGTAGGTAGTATATGCAAGGTAGATTACTTAGTAGCAGAGTGCATAATAAAAAAAACTGTATGATGGTTAGTTTTTTTCTTCTTCAGATATTGTCAACGGCGAAGACATTTATATAAATATAAAAAAATAAGAAGAATACAAATATAAAAATAAAGAATAAACACATAATACAACGTGGAGAGAGAGTGAGAGAGCAGTAGTCATAAACAGGTTGAGGAAGAATGAAGGCCGTCATCAGGGGCCCCTGCTCTGTCAACGTTTTTAAATCTTCGCTTAAGACCCATCTTTTCTCTCTCTCTCTTTCAGCTTACCCTGATCTCACCTGTTTGGGGATATACCCTTAGTGTAATATGGTTAGTTCAGTTAGGATGTCTGTTTATTTGCTCCCATGTCTGCTTATTGCAGCCAGCGCTTGTAGTCCTATGCCTCTTTGTTCTATTTATTACTTACATTTTATAATTTTCTTATATACTTTGATTCTATTGCTACTATGTAACCTTGTATCTTTCTCTGTGGGACGGCCAAACGTCTCCGGTTTCATGTTTCCTTGTCGGGCGAGGGCAGCCGTTCTGCCGGTTCCATCGAAGCGCGTCAAATAACCCTGATCCATATGTTGTGGTGGATTATGCCGTGGGCCAAATGGGCATTGGATGTACCAGATGGCGATCAAAACAATTGGAATATTATTTTTGGAATACTCCCGATCACAGGTAAGAACGATCTGACGTCAATTTTAGCTTGATCCTGCAATGCTTTTACACCGATCGGGCTGATAAGCGTTTTTAGTGTTCAATGCGAATGCCGTTACTGACAATCAAATAATCAGAAACGACCCCCCCCCCCCCTTTAATGCAATTCATGATTGATTGATTGATTGATTGAAAAGTGTATTAACAGATTGCAGAATGGGTACAGCTACAGTACAGCTCTATACATACAATTGTTAAGGGGGATGCAGACCAGAGAAAGACTTTCGTCTTGTTTACATCAGGATCCCCCATTTTCAATTCATCATAACATATATGACATACATGACATACAGATAGACAGTACTGCTACATCTATACATCTATGACATATCAGATTTGCAAATACAGTACTGTTTGTGATACAAAAGTGTCCAGAAAAGGAGTGTATATACACTTGGCGTAGAAACTGTACATTGGATGGGTGGGGTGGGGTTGGTGGGTTGGGTGAGGGCTGTACATTGGAGGTGTGGGGGGGGGGGGGGGGGGGTTGGGGTAGGACACACACGACATTTTACACTGTACAATTGGAATACTGACAAAGCCTTACTTGGTCATTTACTGTACAACTAGGTTAGGACATTTGTAGGGGCCAGTTTCGAATTGCAGTCTCACGTAGGTGTTTTTTGAGAGTGTTTTTGAAAGTGGGTAGTGATTCACATTCCTTTACAGCTTTAGGTAGGGCGTTCCACATTGATGTGGCATAGTTGCGAAACGTGTTTAGGTCCCTTGTTTGAGCCGAATATGGGTTTTACATGATTTGTGGGAGCTCCCTCTGGTGTTGTGATCGTGGTATTCACTGACCTTTGGGAAGTATTTTGACATGTACATGGGTACCTTGGTCGCTGTAGTGTATCTTGTAGACCAGGCCCCAGATTGCAAGTTGCTGTACTCTGTCGTCTACTCTAAGCCATCCTAGGTTGTCAAAGTGGGCAGGGGTGAGGTGGGTTCTAGGAGTCAGGTCAAGTAGTAGTCTGACTAGCTTGTTTTGAGATGTTTGTAATTTGTTTTTTAGTGCTTTTGAGGTGCTTTGGTACCATGAGGTGCAAGCATAGTCGTAGTACCCTTGAATGGGTGCTCCTGCTAGAGTCTTCAGGGTATTCTTGTTTACCAGAGAGGAGATCCGGTACAAGAAACACGTTCGTTGGTTGACTTTTTTTATTACATTGGATGCCATTTTGTCACAGGAAAGATTAGCCTCTAGGATGGAACCCAGGTAGGTAATTTCATCTTTCCTTGTGATAATATTGTCACCCACTGTAACCGAGAAGCCGTCGGTCTTGCTGAGTTTGTTATTTGAACCGAAGAGAATGGACTCTGTTTTGCCCATGTGTAATGATAGTTTGTTGTCGGCGAGCCATATGCAGATTTTGCCTAGTTCCGAGCTGAGGGCTTTTTCAACCTGTAACTTGTTCTTGTCAGAGACCAGCAGGGCTGAGTCGTCCGCAAACAGGAACAAGTTGCAGTCACAAGCTGATGACATGTCATTTGCATAAATTAGGAATAGTAGCGGTCCTAGTATGCTTCCTTGTGGAACACCACAGCTCACTGTGAGGGGGGGGATAGGGTACCGTTTACTTCCACCATCTGTTCCCTTCCCCTCCAGGTAGGATTGCATCCAGCTCACTGATAAACTATCAAAAACCAATTGCTTTTAGCTTGTCAATCAGAATGGTGTGATTGACAGTGTCGAAGGCCTTTTGTAGGTCCAGCATGACCATGCCGCAGTATTTGCCCGCGTCCACCTCTTGTTTGATGTGGTCGTTCAAGTAGAGAAGGCATGTGTCAGTGGAGTGGATGTTCTGAAGCCAGATTGGAATTCGTAGATTAGATTTTTTTCCGCGAGGTACTTTTCGATCTGTTCGTATACTATTTTTTGATGTAAGGATAGAAACAGGGCGGTAGTTACCCGGGTCTAATTTGCTGCCCTTTTTGTGCAGGGGTGTTACTCTCGCAATTTTGAAGTCCTTGGGGACGTGTCCCTGTTTTATGGAGAGGTTTATTATGTGTGTGATGACTGGGGTGATGGCTGCTGCTGAGTCTCTGAGGAATTTGGAGGGGATGTTGTCATGGCCAGTGGCCTTGTTTGGTTGGAGGGCGCTCAGTTTTTTGAGTACCTCATCTGTAGTTACCGTTTCCAGTTTGAAGTCATCTTTGTGGACGCCTAGGTTCTTGTAGTATGCTACTATGTGTTCTACCCCATACTGCCCTGAGTGGGAGGGTAGTTTGTTTACCAGTGTTGTGGCTATGTTTGTGAAGAAAGTGTTTAAGTAATTGGCTACATCCAGCTTGTCTGTGATGAGCGTGTTGTCCGTCTTTATGTTTATGTTTGAGAACCTGGTTTTAAGTTTTTTACTGCAGCCTAGTTGATTGTTGAGTAATTTCCAAAGTTCACGTGGTTTATTTTTGTTTTCCTCGGTTTTGTCATTGATGAAATTTTTTTTAGCAGTTTTGATCATGGAGTTTACGTCATTTCTTAGTCTGTTTCTTTCTAGTTTGAGTTCAGTCACGTGGTCTTGGAGTTCACTGCTCGTGCTTTTGGTAAGCTTTGACTGGCTTTTACGAAACTCAGAGCATTTTTTGTCTCTGGCTTTCATAGCGGTCAGTATTTCAGTGTGCATCCATGGCTCAGCGCGATTTTTTACCCTGGTGGTTCTTAGGGGGGCCATGTTGTTTAGTATTGATGAAAATTTGGTTTTGAAGCCAAGCCAGGTTTCTTCAACCAGTGTACCATTGAGTTCATCTGACCAGTCCAGACTCTCCAGTTCAAGGTTAAAGGCCTCGCTAGAGTAGGTTTTGAGGTCTCTAGATGTGACTGTTTTGTGACAGCCAGCCTTTAGTTTTAGCTTTTTGCGGGTACAGAATATCATATAATGATCACTTTAGCATAATACGTATGATATAGATTTGATTTCGGGATATTAGCGTATACAGGCAATAAATGGCAACGTCTATAGTGGAATGGACGTATAGGGCTTTAACTCAGTATTTCATGAATTACCCTAGCCGGCTCTAAAACCATACTTATATTCACCATGGTATAACACGATGGAAGGATTAATGGATGGAATGGTATGGATGGAAAAATGTATTCTTTTTCACATATTTAACGATAGATAGGTGATGTCAAATGGGCCATAGTATTGTATCCATAGCTATAATATAGAATATAGTTATAGCTCTACAAACAAGGTGACCGTTCCCTATCGATCTAGTGGTGACGTCGCTACAGACGGCTTCGTCTAATGGCTGGCACCCAAAGTGTTAAACACATCAGCCTGTAAATGGTTTTGTATTGTATTTTTGTTGTTGTTGTACAAGTGATGGCTTATTTTGAAGGTATGAACCTGTACTTTCATATTATGTATTACAAAAAAATCCCCCTAAAGTGCCCAGAAAAGGGGGGGTTAAGAATTCCCCAAAAGCCCAGACCTCAGAAATTTTGTTCCTCACGGCCTTGTGGTCTTAATGTGAACTTGACACATGACAAGCTGAGCTGCATTTCAAAGTAATCTCAAGAAAAAAGTTAAAACACTGCAGGCAACAACCTATGCTATTGAACCTCTGAAATGTAATCAGGAATACTAACTTTAAGCAATGGCCACTATGTGAATAGCTTTGATAGAGAGATGAATAGCACTGTTAAAAACTGCTTTTGACTCGCTTGATATTATAGCTTGCTTTTTCATACCTTATATTATATGATAGAATTCAGTGTCCTCAGAAGGCTTCAGCGGAGGAGATGCTCAAACTCATTAACTCTCCATAACTGTCAAACTAAACGAATGTGTGCAAAACAGTTTAGAGCCTTGGGATATGTGTGAGATCATGTGCAAAATAAATCGCTGTTTAGCTAGCTTGACAAGACCTGCAAGGAGAGGAGAAGAGTGGAGAGGAGAGGATAGGAGTGGAGAGGAGACAAGAGGAGAGGTAAAGAGAGGAGAGGAGAGGAGAGGAGAGGAGAGGAGAGGAGAGGAGAGGAGAGGAGAGGAGAGGAGAGGAGAGGAGAGGAGAGGAGAGGAGAGGAGAGGAGAGGAGTGGAGTGGAGAGGAGAGGAGAGGAGAGGAGAGGAGAGGAGAGGAGAGGAGAGGAGAGGAGAGGAGAGGAGAGGAGAGGAGAGGAGAGGAGAGGAGGAGAGGAGAGGAGAGGAGAGGAGAGGAGAGGAGAGGAGAGGGGAGGAGAGGGGAGCTGTGAGGGGGAGGAGGCGGGGCTGTGGGGGCAGCGGTGTGTGTGTAGTGCCTGTAGGTGTGTCACTGTACGGAGGCCAAAACAAACTAGCTGGCCATGAACACAGAATAGTGGATAAATGGCGCCAATAATCTTTCCGCTCGACCTCTTGCCGTAAAAAAGGCTGTTATATTGCGGTAACTACCATCCCAGCGTCTGTACCGATGCCGGGCCCCTGCCATAAAGTCCGGTACACTACTGTTCTGTACAGTTCTGAACACTCACTTTGCAACAAAAAAAAACATAAATGTCTCAGTTTAAGGGGAAACTTAAAGGGAGATCAAGGTAAATTATTAACTCTAACTTGTAGAATATGGTACTGTGTCAGACCTGGCTTGGGGCAAATTGAGCCTGCAATTACGGTACTTTGTGTACTTTCAGTGACTGCTTTTGGCATTTGCATACATCCATGCGGCAATGGAGGCACTGTAGGGACAACACACTTTGTCTCCATTGTGCCCAGGCAAGATTGGTCAATAACGACCTATTTCTAACAGGAGTTCAAAACTGTTGTTTAACGCACAATCGGGCCCAGTACTTATTTCACGTAAAAGAGATCAATACATTCCGTATTAACCTGTTAACGTTTGGCGTACCGTATACAGTACTCACGCCCCTAAGCTAGATAGCCTAGCTTAGTGCAAAGTAATGAAAGTGGACACGGACTGCTAGCTTAGCTGTCAGCCAAAAACACCTCTCCCGGAATTTTAAGCTAGGCCAGTGGTCCGTATCCCCTTCCATTAATTTGTAAAGCGGATAGCTTTCTACTGAACAACACACAGGACATTTGGTATCTATCTTCTTGTCTGACTCTGGAGAAGACACTAAGTGTGTCTCTCACAATGTTGCAACGTGCTTTTAACACAGGTACCTACTCCCAGTTATCACCACGCCCCCTACACACAAACTCCAACTCCAACTCGGAGTGACTGCATGAATGAATGAATGAATGAAAACTTTATTTAACAGATTGCAGAATGGGTGCAATACAGTACGGCTCAATACACACAATTGTTAAGGGGATGCAGACCAGAGAAAGACGTTTGTCCCCAATTTTCAATTCATATAGTGACAGTGTTGCAGTTTACCAAACACAGATTGCATTGATTGAGGGAGGACTAACGGAAAGAAAAACAACTCCGGCTTGCAAGTGCGTGTGCGCCGGCTTTTTACCGCGATCAGGCATAGAGAGAGGATGGCAAGAAATCATCTCTGCCGACGCCAGATAACCTCGCCGCTCAATCACACTTTGAAGAAGACCCCCCCCCCCCCATTCCAGGTTAGGTGACGGTGCAGACGGACGTTGTCAAGAAAAGAAAAGGGGAAAAAAAGAAAACAGCGGCCCACAAACCCCCCCCCCCCGTGCTCCCTCTCGATGCGTGGGAGAACCACAGGGGAAATCATCCTCCACGACGGATGGAAATTTAGCAGAGCAATTGATGCACTCTTCCTCCTCCTCCGTTTGGCCGTGACTTGATCTGAGGGAATGGGAAACACTTGTCGGAGGGGGTGAGGGAGGGGGGGTAAATGAAGGAAGCCTGTGCTTCTCCTGCTGCCGGCGCTACTTTGCACAATTGCTTGCCGCGCAGAGCTCTCGGCACTGATTGAAAGAGCCGTGCGGAGCTTGTTTAGGGCTTCCTCGTTCAGTTTTCTTTACCCTGACCCTTCCCGACTCTATATTCTAATTGAACTATATTTGCAGTATATACTATTATATTATGGTACTATATTTGTATATATCATGTACTATATATCTCACATCATATTATATGTGCTGTATACACTATTATGTACTATATACTATTATATATGATATTATATACTGCAGGTATACTATACTGTAATGTGTACTGTAATGTGTACTATATGTGTGTACTGAAATGTATACTATATCTACTATGTATGTATGTAAATAAAAAAAATAAACAATTTAATGAAACGTAAGTCTTCAGGGGTAGGGCCCGACAAGCCTAGTGCTTCTCCCTAGCCCTTTTCAGACTATTGGACAATGCTGCAATAGCAGCTGGTAAAACGTTGGTGATTTATGGAATGGACGTTGTCATGTGTCCAAAGCCCGAAATAAAAAATAACTGAACTGAACTGAACTGAACTCCATTCCCCCCGTTTCTAGACAATCTATGACAATAGACAAGAGAATGGTGGGAAAAAAGCTGTACTTTATGGGGTGCGTGGGAGGAGGAGGCTGAGGATCCCTGGTTCTCCGATCTGATAGTAGTGTTTTTCCTGCAGCTCTGTTGAATCCGCCATGTCAAAGGTTCACTCTCCCCTCATCCGACAGCTGAAGGACATTGTGAGAGCCTGTGATCTGATGCATCTATGGCCTGGCACGTTTCCATCAGTTCCCATAAAAAAAACAATGGAGCTTACCTCAATACCTCAGCCCATAGGCGGCCTTAGGGTTCAGGGGATCAAATAAGGGGATCATTATCTTGTCCTAACAACCCCGCCGCTCAACTAGACCATGGCGATTTCCATTACTTATAGAGCAAGGTTTCTTCTACAAGGTGAAATACTTCACTGTCATTGAACGTATCTCTGTGCCTTTTCAAGCGTTTCCACCATGCATCACATTGGCACAGGGTGTGTTTGCTTCATCAATCCAGGGTGTGTTTGCTTTGTCAATCTGCCAGCAGGAGGGGCCCGTTTCAATAGTTCACCTATGCCTCAACCTTGAAATGTAATTGACCTATCACAAACTCTGCCCTCTTTTCTTGATTCTCCAATCACAACTGTTGCTTCCGAGGGATCAAGAAAAGAGGGCGGGGTTTGAAATTGTGCTGTTGCTAAGGATCTAACCGCTATGCTCCTGCAAGGGCCCAAGTAATGTGATTCTGGGGCTGGAAGAGAGAACGGTCTCATTTATTAGGATGTATAATGTTAAACGCCCAATCTGTGATTCAAATGTGGGGTAATGAAGTTCATCAAATTTGAAAGTTCACCGCCAAAAATGCAAAATAGGAATAGAGACATTTTTCATTCGCTAGTTGAATGACTGAGACTCTTGATACAAGGATGAAGACAGGATGATGGATATTAGTTTTGAATTGTATTTGGTGTGTTTTGGGGGCAGTTATAGTTGTAGTAGTTATTCATTAACTCCACCAGGGAGGTTATTTAAGTGAGTCTGTGATGCAGATATTTTGAAAGGCCATGGCTGGAGTGGATACGCACGAAAAGAGTAAGAAACCTCTTGATTTTGGCAACCCCTGTGACCTTTCATCTATTATACCTAGTCCCATGAACCCTTTAAACACATTTCACTGTGTTTCAGTATAAACCAGTCCCACACTCAAGGCAAATCAAACAATCACATCTCTTTAACCTCTTAAATGGAATATTGGTCCATTTGTATGTTCTTGATATCTAGGGACATCTATGGACCTCAGTGAATGGGACACAAATTCAGCCCGGGACATTCAGACGCACCAGCCCACACACCGGCCCCGAAACTGGCCCACACAACGGCCCACGCACCGGCCCCGAAACTGGCCCACACAACGACCGTTATGAAACACTCGTCCCAGTATTAAGCAACCCAAGGCTGTGGCTAAGGAGTCAACATCAGGGAGACCAAATCTACACCCCGCCCCTATATGTGCACTTGTGCACAGTGCACACACACACACACACGCATGCATGCACGCACACACACACACACACACACACACACACACACACACACACACACACACACACACACACACATATACCGTTACTTCCTGTCATTGGCATACGTTTTCTTTTTTTTTACTAACATCTTAGTGCCTCATTAGCCTAGGGATTAAGGATACATGAAGTATTAACTACACCATAATAATATTAAGGTTTTGATCCATATAAATGTCTGTGCTACACAACTTCAGTTAGATTCGATTTATTGTCTTTTAATTTTTCTTGCCGTTTAATCACCATCGAAAGACGAACCACTTCCTCCCAGACACCCATTACAAGACCCTGTTCGCTTTCCAGGTCTCTCTCTCTCTCTCTCTCTCTCTCTCTCTCTCTCTCTCTCTCTCTCTCTATCTGTCTGTCTGTCTGTCTGTCTGTCTGTCTGTCTGTCTGTCTGTCTGTCTGTCTGTCTGTCTGTCTGTCTGTCTGTCTGTCTGTCTGTCTGTCTGTCTGTCTGTCTGTCTGTCTGTCTGTCTGTCTGTCTCTCTCTCTCTCTGACTGTCTGTCTGTCTGTCACTCTCTCTGTCTCACCGCCAATTAAACTGTCCTACTCTACATCACCAGCATGTTTCGGGGCAGTTCTATGAGCCTCGCCACGGGACGGGTGTAAAGGCCTCTGCATGCTACAGAAACTTCAAAGCAACTTCAACACAACATCGACAAAGCAACGGTGTTGCAGACACATTACCTTTATGCTTCTGCAAAATCAACGCGCAGCCTATGATGCAACAAAATGTACCCCGGATGTGCGGCTCGAGCGCGCCCAGCCCGCCTGAATACTTTGGGCAGCCGAAGGTGCGCACTCTAGCAATTACAAACGGATTTCCCTTCTCAACCATACATCGTTAGTATAATAATAGCCCTGTTTATTTTTGTTTTCGCTTGTGTTCTTGTATATAGTGTAAATATAGTTATATCGCCACATCAACCCAGTCCATCCCCATTGTTTCCCCAATCTCCTTCCACGAATTCATCGTCATAATGCTATCCTTGTAGTCTTTAGACCCGCTATTATATAAATGTTGGTACTTTCGGACCTCCTCTGCAATACGTTCCTGCATTTGATTCATTTTAAACAAACAATTAAACAAGTGTAATGAAACAATACACTAGCTATCGAGCTCCTGTCAGAAAGTTTTCTTTTGGTCTCGAGCTCCTGTCAGAAAGTTTTCTTTTGGTCTCGAGCCAGGAACACTAGAAGTGACAGACAGCCCCACCCCCATTCACTACCAACCAATCACTGCTACGCAATACCAACGCAACGGGTCTTTAGATTAGATTTTGGACACAGGTACGCAACGCCTCGCAACACAGTCTACAAGACTGTCTGCAACAAGCGCGCTGAAATCGCGCCGATGTTGTGTTGAAGTTGCTTTGAATTTGCTGTAGCATGTAGAGGCCTTAAGTGCGACCCTGGACAAGCACTTCAGCTGCTCGGACCTTGCCGTCGGCACCGGTGATCACTTTGCTTACGCGGCCGGCCGGCCACATAGCTCTGGGCAGTGATTGATCAATAATCATGACGACTGTTCCTTCTGTCAAATTGTCTCTCTCCTTTACCCACTTCTGGCGGGTCTGTAGAGACGGTAGGTAGTGCAGTAGGAAACTGCTCCAAAACTTGTCGGCTAATACTTGGCTGTACCTCCACATTCGTCGGCCGTTCGCTTCTTCAGGCCGGTACATTGTCTGGGGTAACGCGGGATCTAGCCGCCCCATCAGGAGTGTGTTGGGGGTAACTGGGTCGATATCCGCCACATCGCTGGAGACGTAGCCGAGGGGCTTAGAGTTCAATACTCCCTCAATCTCCGTGAGGACTGTCATTAGGACTTCTTCCGCCACAGTCTGGGCCCCAAGTACTGCGTACAGGGCTGTCTTTATGGAACGCACTTCCCGTTCCCAAGTACCACCGAAGTGGGGTGCGTTTGGGGGGTTGAATTGGAAGTCAATCTGTGCTGGAGCGAGGTGGGTCTTAAGTTCTGGGCCCATAGCTTGGAAGCTCTCTCTCAGCTCTCTTTCGCCGCCTTTGAAGTTTGTCCCATGATCGGAAATAGTGTAGACGGTCTTCCTTTCCGTGATGTGAATCTACGGAAGGCCATAAGGAATGAGTCTGTGCTCATGGTCGGGAGAAGCTTGATGTGTATCGCTCTGGTGGTCATGCATTTGAATACAATACCCCACCGCTTCTCGGTTCCTCTTCCTTTCTTTATGTGCAGCGGGCCAAAGCAGTCCATACCCGTTGAGTGGAATGGCTTGTCACCGATTCGGAGGCGACATGGAGGAAGGTCAGCCATCCTTGGTATGCTGGGCTGCGCGCGCCACTTGCGGCAGTCTAGACATGTTCGCTGGAAGCGTCGTACCGCCTCTCTTCCTTGTAGGATCCAGTAACGACGTCTGATCTCCGCGAAAACTCTTTCTGCTCCTGCGTGATGTACATCCTCATCGTATTTCTTTATAATCAGCTCTGTGACCTTGTGTCGGCTGTTCAATACGATCGGGTATTTAATGTCATCCGGTAGATTGGGGGCTCTGCGTAGGCGACCACCCACTCTGATGAGGGTATGAGCGTCGCTCTCGGGGGCCAGATGAATTAATCTGCTGTCGGATGGGACGGGCTTTCCTCCCTGTAGACAGGCCAATTCATCGGGGAACGAGTCTCTCTGGGCTCGCTGCAGTAGAAGCAATTCTGCTTCCTCGTAGTTAGCTGCTGACATTTCAGCGGGGGACTTACACTCCGGGTGGTGCCGCAGGAATGTCCTTTGTTGTGCACTCTCTATGGTAGTGCAATCATCTATGTTGGGGTCTGCGGAGATAACAGTGCTCAATCCACAGAACACAGGCTTCTTATTCTCAGCCTCCTCCTGACTGGCTTCCCTCGGGATAGGCGTGGGCCACTCTCCTTCCGGGAGCTTTAGGAATGCTGGGCCGTCACTGTAGACATTGTGACGGGTGAGGTCATCTAGGGGCATTCCCCGGGTGATGACGTCAGCTGGGTTCTGTTTTGTATCAACGTAGCGCCACTCTGTTTCTCCGGTTAACTCTTCGGTTAAGTCTTGAATCTCGGTGACTCTGACTCCCACGAAGACTTTGTACTTGCATGAGTCCGATTTGATCCAGGCGAGTACTGTCGTGGAATCTGACCACAGGATTGTTCTAGACACCGGTATGGTGAGCTCACGTTGGATGAGCGTGGCTAGGTGCGCTCCGGCTAGGGCTGCGCAGAGCTCTAGGCGTGGGATAGATTGTTGCTTGCGTGGGGCTATTCGCGAGCGGGCGAGGACAAATGCTGTGTAGATCTCTCCCCCCTCTTCTTGGGCCCGCAAGTAGGCTACTGATCCGTATGCGACCTCTGAGGCGTCACTGAAGACGTGTAAGTCCATTTTACATGTCTCTGGCCTCACCGTGGGTGGGAAGTAGCTTCGGCGCATATTAACGCCGGGGAGTGAGTGGAGCTCCATCTCCCACTCTCTCCAGGTGGATGCAAGGTGTGCGGGAATGGGGTCGTCCCAGCCCTGGTCCTTGTCCCACAATGCTCGTACAATCATTTTTGCCCTGGTGGTGTACGGTAGAATACATCCTAGCGGGTCATATTGTCGGGCGAGTGTTGTGTACACACTCCGTCTGGTGGTCGGCGCCGCCGCCGGCCTTCCCTGCTCCGTAGTCAGGGGCTTGTGTCTGTAGTGAAGCGAATCTGTTTTGAATCGCCACACCAATCCCAGGGTCATCTCCTGGGCTTCTCCCGGGATTGTAGCCATCCAGGTCTCGCTGCTGGCTGCCTTGTCCTCGGAGGAGAGGCTGCGCAGTACTTGCGGATCGCTGCTGGCCCACTGCCTGAGATCAAAGCCGCCTTTGATCAATGAGGCGCGGAGTTTAATCAGGAGAGCCTCGGCTTCTTCCTGGGTTGAAAGGCTTTGTAGACAGTTGTCTACGTAGAAGCTGTTCTTTACGCTGTGTCGGACCTCTTTGTCCGCTGCTGGGTCCTCTGCTACATGTTTCTGTAGTGCAAATGTAGCACAGCAGGGGCTGCACGTCGTTCCGAAGGGGAGGACTTCCCATTGGTAGATGGCTGGGTGCTCATCTCCTGGCTTCTCTCTCCATAGGAACCGTAACAGGGGCTTGTCCTCCTCTACTAATCTCACCTGCAGGAACATTCCTTTAATGTCCCCGCTGATGGCCACCTTTTCCTGGCGGAAGCGGAGTAGAACGCCGAGTAGGGAGGGGCCGAGTGTGGGACCGGGCAGTAACTCTTTATTCAGATTTTGGGATCCGATCTGGTAGCTGCAGTTAAATACTATGCGGTCTTTACCGTTGTGATGGACCTTGTGGTGAGGCACGTACCACGATTCAGTGGTCTGGTCAGCCTCTTTAATGTCCATCTTTGTGACGTGTCCCGCTGTGATGAGCTTCTCAATCTCAGCGCGGTATACACTCTCTTGGGCGGGGTTCTTGGCTAAGCGCCGCTCCGTGTTCAGCAGGTACCGTTCTGTGGCGTCTGTCTTGGCGTGGAACGTAGGCATTCCTTCTCGCCGCAGGAGTGGCGTGGCGTATCTCAACACGCCGTTGACCGGGACTCTCTTGGTCCCTGTCTCGTGGAGGTGAATGGCGTAAATGTCATCTTTAGAGCGAATGTCTTTCTTTCCGTTCTTAAAGGGCATTTGTTCCAAGGTCCATAACCGCTCTACGTGTTGCAGGAGTGCGGTTTCTCCCTCTGTGACTCGGGAGTGGAGACATCTAGTGGCTGTACTTCGGTTGAGAGATTTGGCGAGCGGGCCTTGGAGAGTCCATCCCAAACGGGTCTCGACTGCTGCAGGACAGCCTCGGGGTCCGGTATGAACCCGGTCTATCGGGACAATGAGGTCTGCATGGTCGGAGCCTATCAACAGGGTCGGCATAGCATTGTCTATGAGCGGGATCGGTAACTTGCGCAGATGTGCATATTTCTCCATCAGCTTGGCGACGGGGTATGTGTACCGCGACAGTCCTATTTCTTGGCTGGTGAAAGCGTCTGTAATCTGGTACCGTCGCTCAGGCTGGCCGCTTGCTGCGATAGAGAATCAGACATTCTCGCCCTTTATCGTCTTCAAATCTCGTCTTATTGTCCGAATTGTCATTTGGGTTTCGCTTCCCCGCAGCCCTAGCTGGGCCGCAGCGGAGGCGAGCAGAAGGGTCTTCTCTGACCCGTCATCGAGGACGGCGTAAGTGTCCAGGACTTTATTCTGGTAGCTTAGTGTCACACGCACTACTTTTAGGAGTACTCGGGCTCCACTGCTGCTGGCGGGATCGATGTACATGACGCTCGCTTTGCTGCTGGATGGTGCGGGTGAAGGGCGCCGTCTGTTACTGTCGTGAAGTATGTCCAGATGGGCTCCATCGCACTTGGTGCACCTTTTCTTTAAGCGGCATTCGGCTGCCATGTGTGAGCGCGCACAGCGAAAACAGCGCTTGTTGGACTTTATCCATTGACTTGCTTCCTCCGCGTTCAGCTTGGGGAAGGAGTCACATTGCGCTAGCCAGTGTTCTTTCTCACAGTAGGGGCACACTATCTTCCACTTCTCCGTTCTGGAGGGGGTACTGTGGCTCCTGCTGCTCGGTACTGACTCCGATTGGTGCATCACAGTCACCGATCTTCTTCCATCATTTAGTCGTCTGGTTCCTTCTCTGGAGCCAGGGGTGCTCCGTCCGAATGTATCTAGCCGTAGGCTGCTGACTTCTCTCGCCAGGAAGTCTGCTAGATCGAGGAGGTTCGGTTCGGGGCCATTCGGGTCTCGGTGGTCTCTCTGCCGCCTAAAACGCTCCTGTCGAGCGGGCGGCAGCTTCTCCAAGATCCTTTCCACATTTGAGTTGGCGTAAAGTTCATGCCTCCCCTTCTCTCTCTGCGCTCCCAACATCCCTACCAGGGACTGCACTCTGATGGACAGGTCGTCCAGTGCTCGATTGTCTATTGCTGGGGGTAAGCGGTCGATGTGTCGGATCTCCTGGATCACGTAATCCCATATGCGCCCATACCTCTGGTCCAATGCTACCAGCGCTGCTGTGTATGGGGTGGTGGAAGTCGCGTAGGTGAGCGCTATATTATGTGCGCGGGGTACCTTTAAGTGCTTCAGTAGGATGGCGTATTTATGGCGTTCATCCAATACATCCACCAACATGGTCTCCAGACACATGCGGAGTTCTGTATACTGGGCCCGGTTCTCTTGGGTGAAGTCGGGTACCATAGGCGTGCCAATGTATGACGCTGACTGTGGATACATCGGCGAGCGTTGGGGGAGAGGCCTCCTAGGCGAGTCTCCTCCCGCTCCTTGGTATGGGCTGGTACCGGCAGTGTACCATGGCCCGCTTGTCCAGGTGCTGTTCCTCGGTGCGGGTCGTGCGTCGTGCTCACCCGGGTATAGAGTCGGGGGTCTGTAGCGCAGCTCCGCGGGAGTATAGCCTGGGCTGTACCGGACCTCCTGGTCCGGTAGAGTACTGTGCTGTCGTCGGGCGTGGTTCTCCTCCTCTTCCTCTTCGTCTTCAGTTAGGTCATCCAGTGCTTGTAGTCTCTGGTTTAGCCTCTCCACAGGATATGCTGCTCCTTCCCGGTTGCTAGGTCTCGCTTGGACCGGTGGGGGGAGGTGGTCTGTGGGGGGTATAGACCTCGTCTGTTGGTCAAGTTCAGGGTTGTTTACTCGGCTTGGGGATGCCGCCCTGGAGGTGTGTCTAGACGAGTTCCTGGAGCCTCTGGCGGAGGGAGAGGGTGTTGTCCGTCTGATCAGCTGTTCTATTAGTTGCGCTTGCTGTCTGTCGCGCTCTGCGTCCCGTAGAGCACCAGCAGCTGCTCGCTGGCTGTCTGCTCGGTCTCGGGCCACATTCTCTTCCCTCTGAATGCGTCTTATTTCTAGACGTATATGCTCTTCTTCGCTCCGCTGCTGGATCTGCAGTCGGTCGCGTTCAGCAGCGGCGTTCAGGCTGATGAGGAAGGCCTGCTGTAGGGTCCTCTCTGCCTCGCTGGGAGAAGGCGGTTGTATAGGGGAGCCTTCCCTCGGGGTACTCCTTGCGGAGCCTTGGAGCTCTATCTCCACGGTGCTCTCCCCGTCTTCTTCCGTGCCGAGTTCTCTCTCGGTAGCGTTGTATTCCTCCCGGGACTCATCGGGGACTACTTCTTCAGTACTGGCGGGGTGTGAAGTCATGTCTGGTTCCCACTGGTCCCCACCGTGAACTTGGTCAGTTACATTAGAACCCGTAGGGGCCTCTATGGTCGGGGTAGTCTGGGCGTTGGGGTTAGACATACTTTTACTTTCTAGTTTTACCGCGTTTACTGTTAGTAGAAGACTAGGTTGTTGACTGACAGCGTAAGCCTCTAAGTACTGAGGGAGCCGTCGTTCGCGCTGCGGGCGTTGGTTAGGAGGATCGTTTCGTGGAGTGTTCATCATAGGCCATTTCAATATTAATAACACTATATTAATATTACACTAATTACCATCCGGCTCGAAGGACCAATTGTAACTGAGGGGTACAATTCCCTGACTGTATTACTAGATATGATACTTACTACCACTACCTTTGTACTTTATATTCGGCCACCCAGTACTCGGCATAAATATATTATGATAAACACTCTCACGTAGATGAAACGGATCCAACACAAATGTACGAAGTCGAAGTATGTATTTATTCCTACACAGCAATGGTGTGTAGAGCAAGCACTTAATCACTTAATTACATTTATGAATTGAAATAGTATGCACTTTTATGGCAAAGAGTATTCGTCGGTATATCAATAGTGAATGTCCAATCTCTGATGGCGCAGGCGGTAAATATACAACCTGGAATATTTAAGGAATAATAGCAATGATACTTTAATGATTATAGAACTGGATACACTAGGGGGGAATTCCGGTCGCTTGTAAGACAACTGGAGAAGGGGGGGGGGGGTAGAGTCTGGCTGTATCCGTCTGGCCGAGGGTATCCTGGGAGAACCCACGGTTGTGCGGCTCGGTGCCTCAGCGATCCTCGATCCACAGATGAAAGCAGTTGGACTCTCTGCGGGCCGGCTTCCTCCGGTCCACGATGGAGAGACGTGAAGCGACCTCGTCGTGTAGAGCGTCTCCTCACCTGTCGTCCTCTCCGGGGGGGGGGGGGTTTCCAACACACGGCAGTGTTGGTCTTTATCCATAGAATAATCACTGTATACAAAGCATAATCCGTGCCTGGGAAGGCGGGCTGTCGTCGGTAGAATAATCCGGTATGCAGGTCCACTCGCTCGTCGGCTCTGGGGCTCCTCGGGTGCAGCCTCACATGGGGTCGGCCACCCTGGATAAGCAGCCAGTTCTCTGCCCGAAACGATGGGGTACTGACTACGATAGTATTCTCACCGCACGAAGCACTACATATGAATAGACTATTATTAGCTTAATAGACTACGTCCAACTCGACGATATAGTGCCAAATATGACTATTCAAATATTAATATACACGATGTCTCAATACCGATGGTAGGCCGAACTTGGCCTTACTCCCACACGTGGCGTCGCGGGGAGGCTTTACGTCTGTCACTCTATTGGAGGGTAAGAAAGTGGACTAAAAAGGAAGTCCTACTTTAGTAGCGCAGTATATATACGCACTATGAACAAATAGTACCGTTAGTGGTGCGGTAGCCAGATTCCTACGCGGAACTAGGACTTGTTCGTACATGTTGAGCGGTACGTTTGAACTGGGTCTGGGGGGTATGGCAGCCTGGCACCAAGGTCTCGACCAATAGTAGAATGGAGACTATTATGGGATGTTCAGTAGGCTAGAATGGATATTCAATGCATATTGTACAAGGAATATACAAGGGATATCAGGGAATATTAGAGAATATACAAATACAATTAAATATATATATATAATAAATATATATATTCGGTTTAATCTGGCCCTTCACAACACATAGTATATTGTATGGTAACTCAGTTACTTCTATTCTGCATCGAACATTGTACATATGTCTATATTGAACACTGTGACCTCTATTTTTACTTCTATTTTACATGCTATACTATTTTATTTTATACTTATCTTGTCTAGCACAGTCTCTGGAGCATAACAGTAAGAAGCATTTTGTATAAAAGTATTCTGTACTTCTGTATGACAACTATTAAAGAAACTTGAACTATAATGAGCAAATAACTGTGACTGGTAAATACTAAGCTACGATCTGGCAGCATGATGACATTTGTAGGCAGGGCCGGATTAACGACCGGGCCATCTGGGCCGCGGCCCGTGAGCCTCAAGTGATGAGGGGCCTCCAAAAAAAAAAAAATGTATTTAAATTTTTTTTGGGGGCCCCTCGTCACTAGAGGCCACACATTTTTTTACTTTACTTTAATTTTAAATTTTTTTGAACGCCCCTCGTCACTAGAGGCCTTTTGGAGGCCCCTCGTCACAAGAGGCCCCAAATTAGTATTATTATTTTTTTAATTTTTATTTAAAATATTTTTGGAGGACCCTCGTCACTCGAGGCCTTTTGGAGGCCCCTCATCACTAGAGGCCTTTTGGAGGCCCCTCGTCACTAGAGGCCCCAAATTATTTGTTTATTTTTTTTTAACTTTTATTTAAAAAAAAATTGGAGGCCCCTCGTCACTAGAGGCCCCACATTTTATTTTAATTTTTTTTCTTATTTTGGAGATCGATGTCATACTGTGACACTGAAATGAAAACATATTTCATCAACTAAAATATTTAGTCAACAAAAATATTTCATCAACTAAAATATACAGCCGTCTGCAAGTGGCTAATCTTGAGTATTTTTTCTCCTCTTCATACAGTTTGAGGTTTTCCGTTTGAGGTAAAAACAGCAATAAAAAGTCAAAACTTGCATCTCCACATCCCAGCCCCGACGCCTGAATACTTTTACCAACGGATTTCCAGTTCCGCGTTCGCGTTCTGCGCTCTGATTGGCCACTGACGTTTCTGGTAGCGCCAACCGTGTGATGCCTCTTTCTTTCACCGGTTAAGCTTAGGCACTCTTTCGAAGTTGGTTAAGGTTAGAGTTTGTCTTAGAGCAGGGCGATAGAACACCAGCCCTGATTCCATACTCTAACCTTAACCAACTTTGAAAGAGTCGCCTAAGAAACGTCAGTCAATATTTCTATTGTATTTTTTTTCTTTTATACATACATAAATACATACATACATACATACATACATACATACATACATACATACATACATACATACATACATACATACATACATACATGCATACATGCATACATACATACATACATACATACATACATACATACATACATACATACATACATACATACATACATACATACATACAGCTCCAACCCCACCTAATAGACAGTCCCCTCCCCACCGTATGTAATGTATATATTCTCTCCCCACCATATGTATATTTCTCTCCCACCCACCCACCCCCTCCTAATGTACAGTCCCCTCCCCATCATATGTATATACTCTCTGTCAGGATCTATGGGTAACAGTACTGTATATTTGCATATCATATGTCACAAATGTAACAGTACTATATACAGTACCTGTAAGTCATGTATGTCCCTATGCCATAAATGTCATGATGTCATATATGTTGTGCATGTCATACATGTCACTATGAATTGAAAATGGGGGACCCTGATGTAAACAAGACAAACGACTTTCTCTGGTCTGCATCCCCTTAACAATTGTGTGTATTGAGCCGTACTGTATTATTTGTATCCATTCTGCAATCTGTTAAATACAATTTTCATTAATTAATTCATTCACAGACAGTAACACAGGACAAAAACACATTTCAACCCCCTCCCTTCCCTAATTATAATTTAAATTGACATTCACGTAAAAGTAAGCTTACTATTCTAATATTATATTCTTGTCTCCAAAGTGTGTGCATGTTTTTTTTCTTCCTGAGGATGGCGCCATCCCCCCATCTAAACATGTGTTTCTTTTCTCTTCTTGATTGATTGATTGAAAACTTTATTAACAGATTGTAGAATGGGTACAGTACAGTACAGTACAGCTCAATAATTGTTATGGGGATGCAGACCAGAGAAAGACTTTCGTCTTGTTTACATCAGGGTCCCCCATTTTCAATTCATCATAACATATATGACATACATGACATACAGATAGACAGTACTGCTACATCTATACATTTATGACATACCAGATTTGCAAATACAGTACTGTTTGTGATACGAAAAGAGTCCAGAAAAGAGAGTATATACATTTGACGTAGAAACTGTACATTGGAGGAGGTTGGGTAGGTGGGGGGGGGGGGGGGGTGGGGGGGACTGTACATTGGAGGTGGTTCGGTGGGTGGGAGGGGTGGGTGGCTGGGGGACACTGTACAACTGTACAAGCAAAACTGTACATTGGAATATTGACAAAACCATAATTTACTGTACATTGGAGGGGGTTGTGTTAGGACATTTACAGGGGCCAGTTTCGAATTGCAGTCTCCCGTAGGTGTTCTTTGAGAGTGTTTTTGAAAGTGGGTAGTGATTCACATTCCTTTACAGCTTTGTGTAGGGCGTTCCACATTGATGTGGCATAATTGCGAAACGTGTTTAGTCCCTTGTTTGAGCCGAATCTGGGTTTAACATGATTTGTGGAGCTCCCTCTGGTGTTGTGATCGTGGTATTCACTGACCTTTGGGAAGTATTTTGACATGTACATGGGTACCTTGGTCGTGTAGTGTATCTTGTAGACCAGGCCCATTGCAAGTTGCTGTACTCTGTCGTCTACTCTAAGCCATCCTAGGTTGTCAATGTGGGCAGGGGTGATCAAAGTCCTTTTAGCTTGGCCCTCAGAGCCCACCACTTCAAAATATTCTATATATTTTTTAAAGTGACATATAAAAACGCCACTGTGCGTGCGTGCACGTGTATCTGGCCCAGGGGCCTCTGAAGTCTTAATCTGGCCTTGTCTGTAGGTGCAGCAATCAGCACAAAGATGTCCATCAGCTGCTCCCAGAGCTTACACACACCTGACTCCGTGTCTGTAATTAGAGAGAGAGAGAGAGAGAGAGAGAGAGAGAGAGAGAGAGAGAGAGAGAGAGAGAGAGAGAGAGAGAGAGAGAGAGAGAGAGAGAGAGAGAGAGAGCGAGAGAGAGAGAGAGTAGACAGGCAGCAATAGAGTGTGACACAACTAACATGTTCACTCTATGAGATATGTTTGAAACCAATTCATCAATTCATCAGATAATCCATCCCAGTTTCCCAAGCAGTTTATTAGAATGCTATGATCGAGTGTGTCAAATTCAGCGCTCAAGTCCAAAAGAATCAGAACAACAGAGACAGGAATACACTGCAAGTAAAACTTTGTCTAGAGGCACTTCCTATTGTGAATGCTTTTAAAGGTATGCTACGATTAGCCCTTTATGAAACATGTAACTGTTTTACCTGATGCTATTGCTGATCTGATTATGCTCCTTGCCACTGCACAAATGGCCTTCTGTATTTATATTTGAATTGTATGTTTTTTGTTTAATGCCCTGTTTTATGTTGAAACTTGTTGTGTGCCGTGTTGGTCAGGACTCCCTGGAAGAAGAGATCTTGTATCTCAATGGGACATTCCTGGATAAATAAAGGATAAATCAAAATAAATTAAAAAAAGACTGCCGGCATCAGTATTAATCCTGATATAATTTGTTATTTTAACCAGAGCTGTCTCTGTGCTATGATTTGATCTAAACCCAGACTGGAATTTCTCTAATATAGCATTTTCATGATTTTTTTTATTATTGATTAACAACAATAAAAAGTTAATAAATATGTTTTTATATGGATTAGGTACCCTGGAACTCTGGCCCTATCGGCAACTCTCGTTTTTGTATTGTCATCCGTGCAATAAAATGTTGCATGTGAAAGTAACAGCAAAGGGGGGATATCTTGAGTCCTTGGCTGATGTCTGCACTCAACCAGGTCCATTATTCTCGGTAATGTTTCAGAGCATTTGAGCAGAGAAGCAGAGTGGCCATTAAGTGCCCGCGTTCCACCACCTGTCACTCAAAACCCCTCAAATGTGCTCTCGTGATGCAGTGCTGCCAAAGCCTGCTTATTATTGGGCCATTATGGGCAAACATTTAAAGGGTGGCAAAGTTACCAGCACATTATTTGTATTACTTTCGAGTTGAGATTGACAGAGAGTAGGGGCTTCGCTCGCCATTCCTTGGGGAGATGCGTGGGTGTAACGCGCTCTGCATCTCGATGCCATTATTCCACTATTAGAAATCACCAGAGCTGTCAGCTCGTTGAGCAGGAGACTAGAATGGCCTTCTGCAGGTGCTCTCATGCCACACCTCCTATTTTTCTCTGTGTAAAAAGATCCAAACAAACACCAAATAAAAAGCCATCTCAGTCTGCACAAAATCTCTGTGAATAAATGTAAATGATTAAACACTTAAACTAGACCGACGGTTGTGCCAAAATAATTATTTTCACAGCGAGAGAAGTTTATTCCTGTGTTGTTTCAAATGAGACAAGCAATAACTCTGGTGTAGAGTACACCGTTCAGCCGGAGAGTACGCAAGAAATCCTGGCGTGGATCCATTTCTCATAGGAATAGGCCTAGGCCATGGTTACACAGTTTTTTTTTAGTTTTTTTCTGATTGATTACGTTTGCTGTCCTAGTTAAATAGAAATGCCGTTTTGGCAGGATAACGTGTTGCCCTACTGACAACGCTGAAATTGTGTTTCCGTTTTGGATACTCGCCAAAACTCGCCGACAACGTGTCATGTAATCTGCGCGGAGCCGTTGTTGCTGCGGAGCGCAGTAGATACCGACATATGCGTGCCCTCACCAACGTCCGGTGACGACAGAGCTGTCCCAAATAGCTGCAGCTACCATGTGTTGTCAAGTTATTGTTATAAGGAGCCCAGTCCAAGCTACAACAGTTTGCATTCCCTTAACAATTGTTTGTATTGAGCCGTATTGTATTGTACCCATTCTTCAATCTGTTAAATAAAGTTTACATCCATTCATTCTGCTAGCATTAACGATTGCATGAGCAGCTGGCTAACGTGAGCTAACGTTAGCTACCAGACCCTGTTAGCTCAGAGCTCCTCTTTCAATCTTAACAAGCATTAAACAAAATGGCCCAGTCATCTATTCACCTATGTTTAATACATGAGGCATTGTCTAATGTTATCTAGCTACTGATAGCTCCTGATATCATCAGTTTGGTGCTGACTGGCTAATGTGAGCTAACGTTAGCTGCTAGCCACAATGCTATACTGTTATAATGGCATATCCCTATCGCGTTAGCATGTAAGCTAACAAAATCGGCGACGATGAGACTAAACTCCGCACTTGGTGGTCAATTGTGTTGATGTTAGTTTTGTTTCATCAACAAATGAGAGGCAGAACACACAGTGAATGTATCCATTTTGTTTATTGCACTTTTATTGCACTTTCTTTGCTGAAAAATAAATGCTACATTGGCTAAATGGCTAACGCGAGGCATTTAAAGATGGTGGTTTGTTGCTTTTTAGCAGGAAGTGTATTGCCACATAACATTTTTCTGATTCGTTGAAAATTGCCTTCATGTTCGCCACCTACTGCCACCTACTGCTTTGGCATTGTACTACATCACTGTGCTCAGGAGGCAAAACCAATGTCTAACATGCCTGCCATTACGTTGCGTTCTGGAAAGCGAAACTGACCTTGAAAACTAAACGAAAATACCCCTGTGTGTAACCGCAGCCCTAGTTGTATGAACTGTCCGCTACAGTAGACCAATACATTTTGAATTACCCTGCAATAAAAAGGTTGTCTTGAAATGGCAATGGCTACCAAACGAAACACATGCACATAATTAGGTATCTTGTGTCATGCTCTGTCTGTGTATGTGTGTTTACTTGTCTTTTCACAAAGTTGTCCACATTGTTGAAAATACTGAGGTTGTGGTCTTAAGCCACCAGGTCCATGATCTCTCTGGTGGCCAAAAACCTTTTATTTCTATGTACATTTTCTAACGGTCAGGGTAAGGATTAGAAGTCATAAAATGGAAATGGCTGTAAACAGTCATGTTCTTTAATTCAATTACACAAATTAATACAAAATAAATGTCTTCAATGGAATCACGATCAAGGTTATGTTTCTGGCCTACATAGCCTAGATGTGTCAGCCTGAAACAAGTTTAAGGAGAATGTAACTGTGGTTTTGCACAATGGTGTCATCATCACCGTTGCTTTGGTACTGCTGTGGAATCATGGGGTTCCACGGCTGACCCAAGCATGACTTAAGACACTCCGTTGACGTGCTTTGACTCTCAATATGCAAAGCTGTCGGGATTAATTTATTACGGGTATTCAAACATGGAATATTGGGTTGGGGGTTATTGTGACGGTATGCAAACCCAAGGTTCTATAGCGTTACGAGATATGCGAGACGTCGTGTTTATTTTGGGATTACAGACTCTCTCTTTAATTAGCTTAAGCTGTTGAATAGGGAATTAGTCATGGGAATGGAAGTTTTGGAAAAGCAATGATGTTGAATGGCTCACAATCTACAAAGTCACTTGCCGTTCAGAACTGGTGCACAGGCCAAACATGGAGAGCAGAAAGACATTGATTGAGCAAAGTGCACTCAAAAAGCAGGATGCGTGTTTGTTTTTTTCATACATTTATTTTATTCAGGGGGGGAGTATGAAGACGGACGTATTTTGGACTCCTGACAATAACCCAATCCATAACAATCCGTCTTCAAAATCTTTCTGCTCTGAATTATTTAGAAAAGGAACACATCTCCTGCTGTATTCATGTGTTAACTAGTTCACCAGCTGTTGTGGTGATGCCGTCGATAACAAACCAGCCACAAAGCCTCCAGTAAATCCAATAACAATTCAGATGTTTACACCTAAAATAATGGCCAATCAACATTAAAGGTGTTGTAAGTGGTATTTGTCTCTACAGTCCGACAGCCATCACTGATATAGATTGTCTGGTCAGTAACATGGGTCTCCCAGTCCCTCCACTCTGGAGTAAACACAGAGTACTGGTATCCCTTCCCACTTTATCCAATCAAGAGAGAGAACTCCACACTGCAAAAATGGTCTGACAAAATTCAAGGGGCGACAGTGGCTCGGGACTCTGGAGGTAGAGCAGTCATCTGGTAATCCGGAGGTTCCCGGTTTGATTCCCGCTCTTCCCGGGTAGCGTGTCGAAGTGTCCTTGAGCAAGACACTTAACCCCTAACTGCTCCCGATGAGCAGGTTGGCACCTTGCATGGTTGCCTATGCCATCGTTGTGTGAGTGAATGGGTAAAATGGTAGGAATTCAAAGCGCTTTGGATAAAAGAGCTATATAAATGCACCATTTACAATTTTTTTGATACATTTGATCATTTCAATTCCCTGGACTGGACATAAAGGCTCAGCTCCTCCCCTCATTTTGTGTGTGTTTGGTAAGAGTGACAACCTTTGACCTCCCTTTACCTCCTCAGTGTAGTCCTTTGTAAAGCAGGTAGCAGCAGCGTGCTCAGTAGTTTAGTAGGACTTTATCTCTGGCCTGTAAAGCAGATAGCAGCAGCGTGCTCAGTACAGTAGTTTAGTAGGGCTTTATCTCTGGCCTGTAAAGCAGATAGCAGCAGCGTGCTCAGTACAGTAGTTTAGTAGGGCTTTATCTCTGGCCTGTAGCAGCAGAGTGCTCAGTAGTTTAGTAGGACTTTATCTCTGGCCTGTAAAGCAGATAGCAGCAGCGTGCTCAGTACAGTAGTTTAGTAGGGCTTTATCTCTGGCCTGTAGCAGCAGGTAGCAGCAGACTGCTCAGTAGTTTATTAGGGCTTTATCTCTGGCCTGTAGCAGCAGGTAGCAGCAGACTGCTCAGTAGTTTATTAGGACTTTATCTCTGGCCTGACCATACAGAGCTGGATCTGGGCTCATATTACTCTGTAGTAAAGTGGCTATTCTATCAATACAAGAGAGATTCAGAGTAGAATTCCCCTTCAAAAGGTTTTACACACTTCTACCATTTTATTCTATCATGGGGATTTTACTGCTGGTAAAAGCCATGCATGGACCAATCTAAGTTAAGTTAAGTTAAGTTGAACCTTTATTAATCCCCTTGGGGGAAATTCGTTCTCTGCATTTTACCCATTCTATCTATTTAGGGGTTAGTGGGCAGTCACACACATTTGTAATGCCAGTACCTTGGTCAAGGGCAACGGCAGGAAACCTAGCATGCATTTGAACCCAGGACCGTTTTGCCGTGAGTAAACGGTGCTGACCACTGCGTTGAACCTTCCACCACCTGACCTTTACAGTAGGTTGTAGCCACTGGTCATTTCCAAAACGGAGACAAATTAGCTTGCTTGATAAATTCACACACACTACATTACATGATAAATTAGCCCACTCAAATCAATCCATTTAAAAATGAGTGGTGGTGCTTTTCTTCAGTTTTGAGATGTAGTGTTTTTTTTTCTCTTCATTTTGTGAACAAAAGCACCCCTGCCGTGTAAACGTGGGCATTCCATCAGTCCGAGGGGAGGTTCCACCTCTACGTGACCGTCCTATAGGCCGAGAGCAACCAGTGCTCCCACCGAGTGTATCTGGCTGAAGCATAATGGAACTTCCATTAGCTAATAGGCTGCGATCCAGCGACAATCCATAGTATGGATGTAGCTATTTTAGGGTAAATCGATTTTTTTTGACAGAAATGCTGTTGCTAAGGAGAATGCCAACGTGGGCAGGGTCCAGTGACAGCATGTTGTGTGTGGCTAACTGCTTTTCATCAGAGGTGGAGGAAGTACACTTTTACTTAAGTAAAAGTAGAAATACCCAGATGAAATAGTACTCTGGTAAAATAGTGGTATGTAATCAAATTATGCTGCTCTGGTTAGAGGTTATGTTAAAGTGGTATGTGGTCCAGTTATGCAGCTCTGATTGCGTCCTCTTGAAGTTGGCAGTCTTCACATTTTACAGTACATCATCTTCATCAATTTCTGCCATGTTTTCTATGCAAAATATGTAGTGGAGTAAAACGTTTTTGTTATTTTCTATATTTCTTTAGTTTGTGACGAGCCTGGTGGTGTTCAGACTTGTCACGGTTCAAAAACAAACAAATTCAACTGTCCACACAAGTGCAATTTCAATCAATAAAGAATATTTATTGAATGGGGCAGAATATAGTCCGATGGGCAATTAGAATGGTCGTAATACAGTCCTAGGGTCAAAAACACAAAAACAGGCTCTCGTACAAAAAAAAGGGATTGTTCAATACTCAGAGTTGTCTTCCGGTCCAGGGTCAGTACACAATGAACACCTTCTCACCTTCACCTCTCCTCTCACTACCTCTCACCTCACAAAACTCTGTCAACAACAATCTCTCTCTCAGAACTTCGCTCCTATCTCACCTCCTCTCAACTAAACTATCTGTCCTAGTGTTTTATGGTATGTGTGTCTGGTGTGTGTGCGTGTGGGATGTGGGTGATCTAATGGTGCACAGGTGTGTTCTATCAGTCCTAATCAGCTGCCTACTTACTTCCTCCTCTCCCATGGCAGTATAGTATCTCCCATCCTTCACGTAGCCATGGGACGGGGGATATCTGCCACAAGTTGTTTTCAAGTTTTCATTTCATGTTGCATGCATGCACTCGTACATAACCACATAATTGAGTTATAATAAATCCCATTATGCAACATAATAATATATATGGTATTAAGCAAAAGATGAAAGATTATTATTTCAAAATTGATTTGAAGTAATAGTATAATTTTTGGGTTTCTCACATTCAAATATTCTGTTGATGTTTTCGACTGCGGGTGTTCAAATGTTTGTAAGGTCATACTATCTACAGTACTGTATGTTAAATTATATTTGTCTATTAATTAGATCATGACGGATTCAGTCAGAGCCTGTCTATTTGCTTTGTCTAATTGTGAGGTTTTGTCCGCTGCCCACCCACTCGCTCTGTTCCTTTAAGGTATTTCGGTTAATTAATTGCATTCTCCTCTCCACACGATTCTTCCTGTAGATGCCGTTTGATTGGTGCTCTCCCAACCACACGCTTCTGGAGCAATGATCAATTTCATCCCGCAGCTGTCACAGCTTGTCATTAAGCACCCCTTGGCTTTAAATACCCTGATCCCCCTATTATTGATGTTGGATCGTTCTGAAATATTCCCTGCATTTGCCTGTTCCTTCCGTCGCTGCTTTCCCTGTTCTTTGCCTCCCAGGACTCTCGAGAAATATTCCGTTTGGAGAACCTGCTTCCCCGTTACGAAGCGTTCGCCCTGTTTGATCCGCCCGCTTCATGCGCTGCGCTCTGGTGAGTTTTTGTAAACAGTCTTTTGGATTCTATCGTTTTTGTGTGTGTTAAAGCACTGAAGAGATCCTGTTTTTGTTCAGACTGTTCTCACCCTTTTTTGCCTGTTGGATTTTCACTCTGAAACAACTCTCTCTGTGCCGTTTGCATTTGGGGTCGGTGTCAAACCATAACACTAATTGCAGTGTTTGTTTTGTTTAGGTGTGTTATTTATGTGTTTTGTCAATATATTGTGATGAATGTGAATGTATATTTTTGTGTTGTCACCATGTACGTTATTGGACACCAGGAAGAATAGCTGCTACTATGCACATTTTGCAAAAGTGAATGGGGATCTAAATAAAACAAGCAGGATGGAGCATAATGGTGTCTCCTTGTGGTAGATCAATTCAAGCTCCTGTCTGTTACCAAACATAAGGCGATGAGACTCAAGTCATGTCCCCTGAGCTGAGTTGAGACCAGTGTTGTAGTCGAGTCAACAAATCTCGAGTCAGAGTCGAGTCTCGAGTCCCCAGTGTTCGAGTCTGAGTCCAAGTCCGAGTCACCAAAGAAGAGCCTGAGGCCGAGTCCGAGTCATCAAGGTTGAGTCCACTCCACTCTGGCAGTCAAAGAGCTGACATACAAATAGAAAAAGGTCTACATTAAACATAAATGACACAGCGGTCACCGTTTCAAAGGGAGTTTTTGTGACACAATAGCCAAACAAATGCACTAGCCATCAATATCTTATGCCAAATGAGTAGGGCCTATTACAAAATGAAAACCAAAAAAAACAGTTGTATCTATCAATTAACAAGTCTGAGTCCTCGTCTGCACTTTCCGAGTCCGAATGCATTCAGTGCTCAAGTCCAAGTCGAGTCACAAGTCCTGAAAATCAGTCCAGGACTCGAGTACTACAACACTGGTTGAGACCATGTCACACACAATGACTTGCTCCCATCACTCCAACGGGGACCAAACAAAAGGTCCTTGCAGGTGTAATCACTCCACACTTAACCCCTAGGGTGACGGGTCTGTCAATTTACCACCATCACACACCAGATATCCCCATAGGCCTATGTGTGAATGCAGCTAAGCCCAGACCATTTCATAACAGTGTGTGTGTGTGTGTGTGTGTGTGTGTGTGGTGTGTGTGTGTGTGTGTGTGTGTGTGTGTGTGTGTGTGTGTGTGTGCGTGTGTGTGTGCGTGTGTGTGTGCGTGTGTGTGCGTGTGTGTGCGTGTGTGTGTGTGTGTGTGTGTGTGTGGCACATATGTCTGTTGGTGGTGTGTGTGTGTGTTTATTTATTTATTTATTTATTTATTTATTTTATTCAACCTTTATTTAACCAGGCAGGTCAATGACGGCAAGGTGAGAGGACAAAAGGCAACCAAATATTTTTAATTAAATTAAAATAGAACATACATCACAGAGGTAAGGGACATAATTAAAACACAACCAACCAACAAACAACCAAATACAATTAGAAGGTATGTAATACATGAAGCAGAACAGACAAATTACAGTTAAAATGCTGGGTGACAGTCGCAGGTGTGTGTGTGTGTGTGTGGTGTGTGTGTGTGTGTGTGTGTGTGTGTGTGTACGTGTGTGTGTGTGTGTGTGTGTGTGTGTGTGTGTGTGTGTGTGTGCGTGTGTGTGTGTGTGTGTGTGTGTGTGTGTGTGTGTGTGTGTGTGTGTGTGTGTGTGTGTGTGTGTGTGTGTGTGTGGCACATATGTCTGTTGGTGGTGTGTGTGTGTGTTTATTTATTTATTTATTTATTTTATTCAACCTTTATTTAACCAGGCAGGTCAATGACGGCCTGGTGAGAGGACAAAAGGCAACCAAATATTTTTAATTAAATTAAAATAGAACATACATCACAGAGGTAAGGGACATAATTAAAACACAAACAACCAAATACAATTAGAAGGTATGTAATACATGAAGCAGAACAGACAAATTACAGTTAAAATGCTGGGTGACAGTCGCAGGTGTGTGTGTGTGTGTGTGTGTGCGTGTGTGTGTGTGTGTGTGTGTGTGTGTGTGTGTGTGTGTGTGTGTGTGTGTGTGTGTGTGTGTGTGTGTGTGTGTGTGTGTGTGTTATGGGGGGGGGGGGGGGGGGGGGTTTGACTACTGGGGATAGGTACATATCGGACAGAAACAGCTGTCTCCATTCCCACCAATCAGTCCTGTCCTATGGGACAGCCTGGATGAGGGTGAGGCAATCCTTCATTCTTACAGCCAGGGAAGAAGGGGGGGAACCAAACTATGACTGACTTGCGTTGAGGTTTAATTTAATATACAAATGTGATATCTTTCCAGTAACCCAAGTGAACCAAACTGAATCTACTGCCATTGGATTTATTTCAAATGAAATATATTGTTTGCTTCGATGCGTGCTTGGAAGAATACAATGCAATCAGCAAGACATAATAGTAGAGCCGCAATGTGTATTATCCATATAAATAGTGCAGGGCAGTGCAAATATTTTGATCAATTAGTTAATTTTGAGTTGTCTAATTTGAATTAATCAAACCTTTGTTGATTTATTAACTTAAAAAAAATATTGGGGCCGGGATTCTCAGATTACGCACCCTGTCAGTGTGACGCGTGGCTCGCTCGCTGTTCATGTGTGTCGTTAGCCTATAGGCTACCCCAGAGGAGGACAGACTTAGATAAGATAATAGATAAGACATTCCTTTATTGATCCTCTTGGGGAAATGCAGGCGTCATAGCAGCCTGGGGGAGGCGAATCAAATTAGATCTGAATATTAAAATATGAGAAAGAAATAGTGTAACATTGTAAATAAAGGTGCGGGTGGCCGGATTCAACCACACGAGTGGGAGAGGTACGATTATAGTTTAGTGCGTGGGGGGGGGGGGGTGACTACTGGTGACTCGGGACGCACCAACAAAATGATTTGTTTCGTCCATTTATGCCGGGGACTTCCAGTCAGAACCATAAACGGATTATCGACCATACGATAATACACCTGCAATTTCACCAAGGGTCACTTTACTAAGGAGAATGACCCACGCCACATCGACCAACAGACGGACGGACGAGATAAGATGGACAGTGGTGTGAGTACGGCTGGGCGGATTTAATGACGTCCGGGTAAAGGTGAGTATTGGAGAAAAGGTGTCTCCAATATGGACAACTAGAGCCCCCCTTGAGACAGCCCGGGATTAGTCAATCCTTCATTCCTACAGACAGGAGAAAGGAGAGGGTAATTGCTCTGTTCTCGCCACTGCCTCAAAGTGCTCTGGAGGGAGGGAAGGGGAGAGCCATGAGGGGTCGTTGAGAGCTAACTAGCTAGCAAGCGCCATTCTGACTATGGGTTATAATGTAGCTAGAAGAACATGTGAAACTCATCTACTCACTAGTACAGTACGATGAAAATAAGTTTTGTATCTAACCAGACTGTAAATGTAACAGTAAAGCGCAATAACAATATACAATGTACTATACAATGAGGACTACTGACTAATAGTGCTAATGTTATAGTATTATTTTGTACAGTGATACAGGTATAAAGACACTATGGTAGTAAGTCATACTGGCCAGCTAGTAAGAGTAGGTAAGGGATATGTAAAGATATAGATATAGTATCAAATATAATGCAAATGTAAATGCATAGTACTGTATACAATTAGACTTGAGGCGGGATCCACAAAGAATGGATTGCACGGTGCTAATTGCACCCTTACAAGGTTACCTGCCCAGTGATTGATTGATTGATTGAAAATTGTATTAACAGATTGCAGAATGGGTACAATACAGTACAGCTCAATACACACAATTGTTAAGGGGATGCAGACCAGAGAAAGACTTTCGTCTTGTTTACATCAGGGTCCCCCATTTTCAATTCATAATGAATTGTAAGTAAGGGTGCAATTAGCACCGTGCAATCCATTATTTGTGTATCCCGCCCTTGGGTTGCATAGACCAGGGGTTCCCAAACTTTTCAGGCCGGGACCCAGAAAATAAGGCGTCAGAGAGCCGCAGCCCAATGCATATCGTCAGTTTTTTTTTCTTTTTTTTTGGTCAGGCGACCGATTTTTTAAGCCAAATATCACTTCAATCCTATTAAGTTAGTTCAAGTTAGTTATTCATTTATATGTGCTATTTATGAGAGGGCTAACTTGTTGCAAAATAATAATGATAATAATAATAGCCTCATTAAAATACTATTGTTGCTTCGGCTGTTTTCAGCGTTTTATGTGCATAATCTGTTATTTATTTTGAAATGTTCGTTGAAATAAGTAGATTTTTCGTTTTGGTTTATTTACTAAGTTAATATAAAACCATATAGTCACATTTTAGAATACAATAGAATAGAATTTTAGAATACAACTAGAAACACTGTCCTGGCCAGGCTTCTAAGTTCACTGGCCTGACAAAAAAAAAAAAAAAAATTTTATTTATTTTTTTGGAAATCATCTCGCGGCCCTCCCGTGGCTGCTCGCGGCCACCCCGACTTTGGGAACCACTGGCCATAGACAAATGTAGCTTTCCCCCTCACCCTTGCAACCCGGAGTTAATCCGGTCTGTAGAAATGACGTGGCCATGTTTCTTTACATGTCATGTGTAAAGTTACCATGTAACATGCTGTCACGACCATTAACACTTTCAGTGCCGGCCATTAACATGGTAAAGAATGGTTCTGTATCGTTAGTGGCTTAGCTTGGCATCGCTACTGCACTATCTCGCGTACGTGCACGCGTACTGAATAAACCACAAATGTACCTCTAATACCAGTATTAGTCTGACCACACCCCTCATCAGCTTACCTTCATAAGCAGGTGTGTGGTCACCTGCTCTCCTCCTTCTCGCTTTCACCACAAGGAAGAAGTGCCTCGGTAGATCCCCACACTTGACACCATGATGGAAGAAATTGGATTAGGAACAGCTTGGGAAACAAGGATACGTTGACATCATATCTTTATTTTCTCTCTCACTATTTTCGAGAAAATACGGCGATATTGTCTTCGTACTGGAGTGTCTAGAAGATGATGATCATTCTAAAAACCCTCCACCGGTTTTCGTATTGGGAGCACGCCGCTGCATGCTTCTCAACTGCAGTTCCTTGCTGTGTTTGTTGGGGTGAAACCTGTCAGGCCACAGCTGAACTGTCGGACATGCCGCTGTTGTGAGGAGCGGTGCGTTCCAGGTTGGGTGAGTAGTGTTTGCTGGCGGGCTCCACTTGTCTGTTAGTGCTATGGGGGCTACTTGACAAAGTTTATGGAAACCGGCCCCAGGCTAGGGTCCTTTGTTTAGCCGCCTAGGCGACAGAAGGCCTTGGTCTGGCGACCATTATAGTTTTAACTAGTGGGCCGCGACCATTGACACTGGTGATCCCTGTGTGTTCTGGACGAGTGGATTCTCTCTGTCACCGTGTTAAGACCCCATCTTTCATATCCAAATGAGAGTATTCCTTCACGAGGGGATATGTGCATGTAATGTGCGATAGCGGCAGATTCATGTTCAAAGTCAGCTATACAGGCCAGTTGGTACTGTGCTGATTCCGCCGGACGTGGTAATGTCACCGTTGTGAAGCGGTGTTGACGTCTTGTTTTCTCTTTTCTCTTAAAAAGTGAGGAGGGGTTCAGAACGGCGGCCTGTCTGGGTGAGTGTTATGTCATTGTTTACATGTTCATAGCTTACGGTTAGCCGGTCAGTGGCCTGGCGCGGGGTAGCTTAGCTTCTCGCGCGCCGCCGGGAGCTCGCTTCTGATCGCGTGCGTCGTTAGATCGGCGTCTCGCGAGCGGAAGCAATAGCACCCGAACGGTTGGAGCAGCCGTTAGCTTGATGCTATTCTGTTGAACGTGCTTTGATTTTGACATGTTTTACACTCTTGACCACGACGTCATCCTTGACAGGGGATGTTCGTCGACCCTGCCCTGTGCCTGGACGGGGATTGCGTCAACAAAGAGGACTGTAGCGACTGGGGAGCGGCGACGCTGCCCGGATCGAACAACACAGGACGGCTGTGTTCTACGGTGTCTTGTGACTGCACTTCGCTGATCTGCGTTCCGGGTAGGTACGGGGTTGGCCAGACCTCATAACACGTCTTCTGGTTTTACTTTGCTAAATGTATTGTGAATAACGGTGTTTTTTCCCAAAACGTGTGTTGTTGCAATACATTTGGGATACGTTGCGGGTTATGTGTGAGCTGTTTTTGTCACTGGCAGTTAGCTTCTCCGTGCAGATCGTGATGTATTGATCTGGTTGTTGTGTGAGGAACATCATGGTGTTTATGTGTACCGTGTACTCACTACTAAGGCAACTAACCTATGAAGCTATGCTTGGTGACAAGTGAGTAAAAGAATGTTCTTTCTCAGACTGTAATGACAATGAACAGTGAGTTCACACATTAACAGGTTTTCCTGTTTTAACTGGCCGTATTGAGGGTAAAATAGGAGGATTGTGTTTTCCCCCCCCGGTTCCCTGGGGACTTTATCACCTCCTATCAGACATGTTGTGCATTAATTGTGTCTTGTGTGGTAGGGATACGATGTAACTCTTAGCTTGATTGCTGAGGTTGTGCTAAATCAGCTGGAGAAACTTATTTCCTAAAGGGAAATTGGTTTGGTTGCTGTCATGTGTGCTTAGCAAGGCCTGTGGTCGATACTAATCAAGAATGATGTATTCTCTCATTGTGGAAAAAAAAAAAAACGGCGTTCCTCTGTTGAGTGTTTTTGCCATTTTTTGTAGGTGATGATGGGTTGTGTGTGTCATGTGACCTACAACTGGGTTGTACTGGCCACAGAAGCACATGTGTATGTTGGACCGGGGTTCTTAGAGCCCTCTCTATTCTGTGTTTTTCCTTAGTAAAAATCAGATAGCAGGTTAGCTCGTGCGCTGTGTGGAGCTGTGAAACGCTTCATAGAGCTGACTATGACTGTGTCATATTCTCTTTTTGTCGTTACGTCGTATCATGGGTGTGGGGTCGTAAAGGGGTGAACTGGTAACCTTTCCTCTCCCCATTGTTCTGTCGGTCAGGGGTACACCCCCTGTCCTTCAAGGTTCCCGTCACGTGGCGGTTCGGCACGTTACGGGGGGGGGGGGGAGGGAGTTCCTGGTCCCACGGCCTGGTATATTGGGCGTGTGCACCGCAGGAATTCCCCTGCCATAGAGTACGTCACCGTGCGCGTCTCTGTTGGTAGGACTTCCGTGTGCTGTTCAGGTCCATGTGATGGATCTGTTTTCAGGGGGGGTGGTCAGGGCTCCTCCTCACCAAGCGCCTACTCAGGCCTTCTGTGAGTTCGGACTCCTTCTTCCATGTGAGGAAGCCTCCATCAGAGTACAGAGCCTTCCTCCTCAGATTGTCAAAGTGAGTGGACCCTCTAGAAGGGTCCTTTTCTATTGTATGTATATTCGATTCAATTCGTTTATTGAGTGTGTATGGGTTCGGTGCCTCTTCCCCGAAGGCCCTAAAACCAGTTTTTTACATGGCTCAGGGTGCAATATATTCTTTTCAATCTGTACAGCTCGCGTGGGAAGTCTCTCTGGGGATCCCCGTCTCTTTCCTATGGGAGGGTGGTGGGATGTAAAAATGTGAACATTTTTTACCCCGGCTGTGTAGACTGGGATACATACTGTTGATGCTTCCTTCTTTCTATTCCAGAAGTGTTGGAGTTAGGGAGTGTCACACCCCTCTTGTCGTTCCCCTGGGCGCCTTGGGGATTCAATGACAGGTCTAAATAGCCTGTTCATTGATGGGGGTGTGTCCCGACGCACGTATAGTGCTAGCTCGCTGTAAACAGGCGATTGACTGGCACGCCTTGGTTGCTTGTGGTTGAAACAGCGTTTTTATAAAGCAACTGAGATGGGGGTTTTTCCTCTTCCGGCGACCACATCCCATGACCTGGGTGGGTTGTCGACGGATTCTCGTTCATGTCTGGGGGATGATGACGGGATGGATCTGAACATATGTAGTGGGGTCTCACGCCCTTGGGGTGGGCCACCAGGCGCGGTTCGTCCGAACGTCTGGGTGGCGCCTTCTTTTCATGTTAAGATCAACACGCATATCTGCCCTTCTCCTGGAGTAGGCATGTCGGCGTGGTTAGGGCACGGGACTGGTTCTGGTCACGCTGGTCCAGATCAGTTGAACCCGTTGTCCGCCGGGGATGCAGATCTGCTGTTCTGGTACCCTGAGGGACTTGGGCTTTTTTCAGGGGGAAAAATGCCAGGTCGGTCTGGGTGTCACAGGGTTAAGCGCTATGGAGACCCTGGTTGGGTATGTTTTTACTCAGCACTGTCGTCATGGCTTGCAGCCATGCCATTCTGTACGCGCTCGATCTCGTCGGATCTCGGCCGCTACACAGGTTGGTCCTGGTTAGTACTTGGTTGGGAGACCGCCGGGGAATACCAGGTACGGTGTGCTTAGGGGCTGGTTCTCCATTATTTTTCGCTCCTCTCTCACGCATGGCGAAGAGGGGCCTGTGGGGGTGGTTTTTTGACCTCCTCTGGTGACCCTGTGCTTCCCGTACCGCCAGGCCCGGTCCGAAGTGATGTTTGCGACCCGTAGGCCTGGGTTAACCCTTTTTGGAAACTGAAACACTTGTACTGCGGTATAGCCGGTGTATACCCGCAGGTGTGTTTTGGAGTTTTTTCTTGAGGGGTTATAGGAACAACCACCGCATTGGGTAACACCGAGGTGGTTGATTCCCTGGTGTGTTGGAGCAGTGTCAACTCCCGGGTTCACCGTTTGAGGGTGCCCCTGCACGTTCATGACGTCTGCCAATCGTGTCAGCCTTCTCTGCCTCGACCCCTCTGGGTGGGGGTTGTTAAATGGAGGCTTGGTCATGCAACACCGCCAGCTTACGCTCCTTCCGCCGGGGCGGCTGTGTTCAGCTGTCCCCTCTGGCGCCTGTCTCGTCCGCAGTCTCCAGGCTAGGGTTAACAGCCTGTTGCCTGGTTTTTCCCCGGTGCGCTGCCTGCTTCCGTTGGTTAACCTTTTTTGTGTGCTTACGGCCATGCTGACTGCCTATTCTGCAGGGTCAGTGTGCCAGGCGGTGTACTATTGGGGGGACGGGGCCCGCTCGGCTTACGGCCATACCGACCTGAACACGCCCGATCTCGTCCGATCTCGGAAGCTGGGCAGGTTCTGGCCTGGTTGGTTCCGCCTGGGAATACCAGGTGCAGTAACTGAGGGGCCTTTGTCCGAATACGCTGGCGATGTGGGGGGCGGGGCACTACGTGCCCACCTGGTGGGGTCTTGATGCTGGCATCATGGACTTCTCCGGGCCCCCATTCTAGGGAGTCCAGTCCTTTTGGTGGGTCTGGGTCTTCCTTCGTGCTCCGCTGCTACGGCCTTGCCACGGGGTTGGGTTTGCCCTTGACCCCGTGATTCTGGGGGCAGTAACGAGGTTGTTCCTCTGTTCGTTCCCGGGTGGCATGCGGGTTGTGCGTGTGTGTAGTCGTGGGGTCAAGCCACGGTCTGCTCACCCTGTGCGTTGAGTTGCTTGAGTGCCTCTTCGCACGGTCGGGTCCGTCGCCCTCCCGTGACGTCCCTAATAGGGGGGCTACCCTCCATTAGGGGGGGTCGGGGGGGCTCGGCCCTCCCTGTTCTGATGGTTTTGGGGGGCTGTCAGCGGGGTGTATTTGTCAGCCAAGTGGCTCCGCTTGGCCTCCCTTGTGCAGTAGCGATGCCAAGCTAAGCCACTAACGATACAGAACGTTAGGTTCTGTATCGTTAGTGGCTTAGCTTGGCTTCGCCTTCTGCACTATCTCGCGTACGTGCACGCGTACTGAATAAACCACAAATGTACCTCTAATACCAGTATTAGTCTGACCACACCCCTCATCAGCTTACCTTCATAAGCAGGTGTGTGGTCACCTGCTCTCCTCCTTCTCGCTTTCACCACAAGGAAGTGCCTCGGTAGTACCCCACTTGACGTGTCGTTGATAAGTTGAAAAGAGTTGTGACTAGGTTTACATTGTGCCTAACCTTTTTCTTCTCTCACTTGTTTATATAAGAAAAAGGTTTGGGTCATAATGTATTCCGCGGAGAGTAGACCCGCTAGACCTACTCTTCACCACCGATTCTCCATTCCCGCCTCCGTCGTGCGTTCCGGTGCTGGGCTGTTGCCACTCTCGTGGTTGCCGACCCAGCCCGGGAGACTGCCGGTGGATAGTTTTCCTCACCGACGAGCCGAGGGTTCGGAGCCGTCGCTCCGGCGATGGCCTGATCTCGACTCTGGTTCCTCTGTTTCTGGGGAATCGCCCGTTGATGAACGGGGGATTGTCTTAGAGCCAGGGGATTTGCGACGAAAACTTTTTGCGTCTGCTCGCTCACGTCGTCACATGGTGGCGTGCAGACGCGAACGGCCTGGGTTTGGGGAATTGCTGGAGACCAGCGAGGCCGCGTCCGACTCTGGATTTCTGATGGAAACTGAAGACTTCATGGAGGAGGCGGACGGGTTCTTGTATGATGGTCCCGTGGAGGAGAGTATCCCTCCTCCGGAGACCCCGGGGTGGGGGGAAATGGCTCCACGGGGCGCCTTGTTCGAGGATGTCGGGGAACCACCTTGGCCTCATCAACAGGATGCCCTACTGTCGGCCGCATCGGATTGTGGCTCCTTGACCAGTCGCAGCCTGCTGTATGCGAGGGATGCGGGGTCGGTGGAGGAGGGTCCGCAGGGGGAACTGCGGGCCTTGTTTCCCGAGCTCATGGCGGTAGCCGCCGCTGCAAACGGTGTGCCGCTGCCGCAGCCATTGCCTGCTCCTGTCCCTGATGACCTCATAGGCCATCCCTGGCAGCATCCCCCGGTGAGAGGGGTGGACGTTGTCTACCCATTTTTCCCATCGATGGGGGCCTATGTTCGTCGGGGCCAGGCGGTCTCCAACATCATGGGACTGACTCCCGCCTACGTACCAGTTACGCGGGTGTCGGGGTTGGTCAAAGGTATGGGGGAGGGCGTACCTCGGCTTGACAATCCGATGGCCGCGCTCCTCTGTCCGGATATGGTGTGGGAGCCCCTATGCAAGCCGGTCCTCCAGGGGAGGTCGGCTAGGCGATTGGCTTATTGGGGTGACCAGTCATTTATCGCCGGTACACAGTCGCTGGCTGCGGCCTCTAACATCGCCCACCTGGCTAGATTTGTATCGGGGATAATGACGGGCGGCGCGGATCTGAACGAGGTGAGGTGCGATCAGATCACCCAGGCTGCGGGAGCTGTGCTGCACCTCTCCCAGGTGCTAGCCATAGCCATGGGTAAAGTGCGCGCCCTGGCCACCCTGGGCCAGCGTCACCTTTGGCTGGAGCAGGCTCGTGTACCAGAGAAGAAGAGAGCCCCTCTTCTGATGGCCGACCTCTCCGACGCTGGCCTGTTCGGGAAGGCCCTGCTATTGATGACCTCAACATGCAGAGAGATGGCAGAGGAGAGATCCATCCTCCAACCCCATTTTCCGCCTCCCGTCCTTGCCGGTGGGGGCAGAAGGCTTCCACGACGTCGAGCTGTCTCCGTCGCCGCTACCACTGCCCCCGCCGCCGCTGCTGGCCCTGCCAAGAGGGCTAGGAGACGAAACGACGCTTCAGCCACCGCCGGCCCATCCCAGACCGGAGGAGACGGTAGGGAACGTCGTGTCCAGCAGACTGTAACCTACCGTCCCTCCGGGGCTCCCCGGGGTGGCCAGACTCGAGCGGCGCGAGGTGGCAGGCGCCGTTGAGTGACTTTTCCCCCTCTGTGTCCCCTCCTCTACACCCTCCCCGGCCCCCCTATGATTTTGTGCCTTGATCACATATTATTTATTTAATAAAAAAGTTCCCTGATATAAGGGGGACTGTGGTTGGCCGAACAAACTGTGTGTTTCTTCAATACAAATCATGTGGTGGGGTTGTGTTTTATGAATCTACCCTGTTACGTTGGGGGAATGAGTTGTGTTGTGTTACGAGTTTTTAAGCAAGGTCTGCAACTTACACTCGGTAATAGGTTCTATTAGCTTGATGCTCCACATGCAATTAGAACTGGTGATATTCCATTGCTTTAACTAAGTATGTGTTCACAACGCTGTGTTGTTAGTTGCAGTAATGCTCGTACACACTTTTCATGGCCTAGCCATTACTCTCGTTCAACGTCTTCCTATAGCTTAGGCTGCGGGTATGGGATTCACGCACAGGCGACTTGTGTTTTTTGTTGTAATCCCTTTTACACTTTGTGGGTAGCTAACATTGTATTAGCTTATGCTATATGTGTTTTGTTCTACCGGAGGTTTTCAAAATGGCTACGGTTGTTTTCTGTGTGTAGGGATAGAAGGTGTGTTTTTCGGGAGGGGGTGTCGGATAAACCCCTCCTTTACCCACTTGATTGGTTTAGAGGTTGTTGACCCTCCTGCTAAGCCCGTCAGGGCCAAGCCAGTGCTTGGCGGGGGAGGGGGGGGGGGGGGAGGGGTATTCTACCGACTCCTGTTATGACAGGATCCGGTGGGTTTTCCCCGCCCGTTATAGCGTTGTTGCTATGGCGACGCCTTCCATGAGCTGGTGTCGTAAAGATGTCGAGGGTAGAGCGCAGGACTTAACCTGCTGCGCTCGTTTTTGTGTCAAACTTGAGTCTGTTGGTCACGTGTCTCACAGTTTACATATCTTTTTCTTGACCGTGGTCTCATGTGGGAAGGTGTTTCTGGGGGAATCTGGTCTTACACTCTGATTAAGAAGAGTGACTGGATTAAAATCATGTGAAAACACAGGGTTTTTTACTCCCAGCTGTGCAGTTAGGTCATACATGTGATGCCTTTTCTTTATTTTATAAAGAGTTGAATGTTCATTCATGGAGTTGATTGCATCTCGCCCCTCTTGTCGTTTCCCTGGGCGTCTTGGGGATTCAATATGGTGGTCTAGCCGGCCTATTGTTGATGTGGGTATGTCCAAACGCACACATAGTGCTGGCTCAGGATGTGCTTTGGCCGTTGCTGACTGGCGCGCCTCGTTTGCTTTGGTGAAACAGCGTTTTTATGGAGCAATTGGGATGGGGGTTTTTCCTCTTCCGACATCCTGTGTGTTGTCGATGGGTTCCCGTTCATGTCAGGGGATGATGACGGAATGGGTCTGGGCATATGGGAAGGGTCTCACGCCCTAGGGGTGGGCCGCCGGACGCGGTTCATACCGACACGTCTGGGTGGCGCCTTCTTTTTATGTTGGGATCAGACGCGCATATCTGCCCCTTCTCCTGGGGTTGGCAGGTCGGCGTGGTTAGGGCACGGGACTGGTTCTGGTCGCGCTGGTCCAGATCAGTGCACCCGTTGTCCGCTGGGGATGCAGATCTGCTGTTCTGGTACCCTGAGGGACTTAGGGTTTTTTCGGGGGGAAAAATGCTAGGTCGATCCGGGTGTCACAGGGTTGTGCGTTATGGGACCCCTTGTTGGTACCGAGTGCGGGGTGCTGGGGGCTGGTCTTCCATATTACGCTCTTCTCTTGCGTTTTGGCGCTGAGGAGCCTGTTGGGTGGGGTTAACCTCCTTTGGGATCCTGTGCTCCCCGTATCGCCGGGCCCGGTCCGGGGTGATGCCCGTTGACCTGTAGGCCCGGGATGGCCCTGTTGGGAACCGGAACGCGGGCTGCGGTGGTACCGCCGGTGCGTTTCGGGGTTTTCCTGAGGGGTTATGGGACCAACCATTGCATGGGGTAATGCCTGGGTGGTTGGTTCTCTGGTGTGTTGCTGCAGTGTCAACTCCCGGTTCTCCGGTTGAGGGTGCCCCTGCACGTTCATGACGTCTGCCGATCGTATGGGCTTTTCTGTGGGCAGCTGTCAGGGGCCGTGTGGTCTACGGATCCCGCTCCTGACGTGCTGTTGAAAGCTTGGTTATGCGACAACGCCAGCATACGCCCCTTCCGCCGGGGCGGCTGTTTCGGCTGTCCTTTCTGGCGCCTGCCTCGTCCGCAGTTGTTCCAGGCTTGGGTTGACAGCCTGTTGCCTGGTCTTCCCCGGTGCACTGCCTGTTCCGTTGGTTAACTCTTGTGTGTTATGACCATGCTGTCTGCCTGTTGCAGGGCTTGTGTTCCAGGCGGTGTGCTGTTGAGGGGGACAGGGCCCGCTCGGCTGAGGGGCCTTTGTCCGAATACGCTGGCGATGTGAGGGGCGGGGTCACTAGGTGCCCCCCTGGTGGGGTCTTGATGCTGGCATCATGGACTTCTCCGGGCCCCCATTCCGGGGGTCCAGTCCTTTTGGTGGGTCTGGGTCTTCCTTCGCGCTCCGCTGCTACGGCCTTGCCACGGGGTTGGGTTTGCCCTTGACCCCGTGATTCTGGGGGCAGTAACGAGGTTGTTCCTCCGTTCGTTCCCGGGTGGCATGCGGGTTGTGCGTGTGTGTAGTCGTGGGGTCAAGCCACGGTCTGCTCACCCTGTGCGTTAAGTTGCTTGAGAGCTCTTCGCACGGTCGGGTCCGTCGCCTTCCCGTGAAGCCTCTAATAGGGGGGATACCCTCCATTAGGGGGGGTCGGGGGGGCTCGGCCCTCCCTGTTCTGATGGTTTTGGGGGGCTGTCAGCGGGGTGTATTTGTCAGCCAAGTGGCTCCGCTTGGCCTCCCTTGTGCAGAAGGCGAAGCCAAGCTAAGCCACTAACGATACAGAACGTTAGGTTATGACTATAACCAAGTTCTGTTAGTTAGGGGCGATGCTTGGCTTCGGACGGCCGCTGCAGCCCTTGACCTCACCTTGTGGTGAAAGCTTGGGAAGGAGGAGAGCAGGTGACCACACACCTGCTTATGAAGGTAAGCTGATGAGGGGTGTGGTCAGACTAATACTGGTATTAGAGGTACATTTGTGGTTTATTCAGTACGCGTGCACGTACGCGAGATAGTGCAGAAGGCGAAGCCAAGCATCGCCCCTAACTAACAGAACTTGGTTATAGTCATAACCTAACGTTATGACTATAACCAAGTTCTGTTAGTTAGGGGCGATGCTTGGCATCGGACGGCCGCTGCAGCCCTTGTCCTCACCTTGTGGTGAAAGCTTGGGAAGGAGGAGAGCAGGTGACCACACACCTGCTTATGAAGGTAAGCTGATGAGGGGTGTGGTCAGACTAATACTGGTATTAGAGGTACATTTGTGGTTTATTCAGTACGCGTGCACGTACGCGAGATAGTGCAGTAGCGATGCCAAGCATCGCCCCTAACTAACAGAACTTGGTTATAGTCATAACCTAACGTTAAATGCCACCACCCACTTCAATGATAGCGTTGTGAATGCATAATCTCTGTCTTAAATTATGGCTATGTGTCTAATCTGCCTGTCGCTTATCAATGACTTGTTTGCAGTCAACATTGTCGAAACTGATTGTTTTTTAATCGCTTCATTTCCGTTTTATAGCATTTTGAAAAGCCCTAGTTTTTCAGGAAAATATAAAGATTCCGTGATAAAAGGCATTTACTGGAATATTCTGGATACACAAAAACGTTGTAATTTTTCGGCCTATTTATGAATCGTTTTCAAATAAACGCTAGATTATCGATAGTATATGTGTACTTATGCATGCTATAGAAGCGGGCTGAAATATGCTGAAAATAGCTCTGATTATTCCAAGACTGGTAAAATAAATTCCTTACCTCAGATCAGATGTTATCCAAAAAGATTATTCCAATTCCCCTATAGAGACAGATATAGTCTCTCTCTCCGTCAGTGGCTCCTTTATCATGCCTTACAATTGCTGCCATCAGACTCTTGCTGTAGACTCACTAGGATTGAGACTAATGGATCAAAATGTACATTCATTCCCACTGCAATCTGGTGTCTTTGTTCTTCTTTCTTTCTTTCTTTCTTTCTTTCTTTCTTTCTTTCTTTCTTTCTTTCTTTCTTTCTTTCTTTCTTTCTTTCTTTCTTTCTTTCTTTCTTTCTTTCTTTCTTTCTTTCTTTCTTTCTTTCTTTCTTTCTTTCTTTCTTTCTTTCTTTCTTTCTTTCTTTCTTTCTTTCTTTCTTTCTTTCTTTCTTTCTTTCTTTCTTTCTTTCTTTCTTTCTTTCTTTCTTTCGTTCTTTCTTTCTTTCTTTCTTTCTTTCTTTCTTTCTTTCTTTCTTTCTTTCTTTCTTTCTCTTTCATTATTTCCTGTCTTACACGATCATGTTTTTTTCATAGCTTGTAAATCATCTATTAGTAGCCTGGTTATTATTTTGCTCATAATCTCATGTACATCTTAAAATTCTAAATGGTTTTGTACACATTAATTTAGTAATTTAGTAGTTATGACTTTTTGAGAGTAACGTTTTAATATGGCCACCAGTGATGTCATCGGTGACATTGAATCTTTGTGTTGTGTTAATTACTGCCCAATTCAATGATAAGGTAGCAGTCCCTATAAGACAAGGTATTGTTACTTTTTCATCTACATATTTTCACAACACAAGGATTCAACATCCATGATGGCATCACTGGTGGCCATATTCAAACTAATTTACTCTCAATAACCTGTCAAACTAAATACATGTGAAACCATTTAGAGTTCTAGGATGTCTGTGAGATTATGGCCACCAGTCATGTCATCGGGGACATTGAATCCTTGTGTTGTGTAAATTACAGCTCCATGAAATGATGTAGATGAAAAAATAGCAATACCTTGTCTTATAGGGACCTTATAATTTAATTTAGCTGTAATTAACACCACACAGCGATCGATGTCCCTGATGACATCACTGCTGGCCATATTCAATGTGTGTGTGACATTATGTACAATATAAATCAGCATTGTTTTTTGGTGAAGTGTCCCTTTATGTGCTTCGATGGAGCGGGGGTGGAGGAATATCTGAACGCTGCGTGTGGTGGGCTGGTCTGGGTCAAGTTCTAGTCCCAGTCTGTCCCTGACTCCACGTCTCATTTAAACAAGCATTTCCACTCCTCGCAAATTTTTTCTCATGTCTGTTTTCATGAACACATATGAAACATATATGTCTCTCTCAACATTGACGAGACCAAGGAGCTCGTCATGGACTACAGGAGAGGGGGACTGGACCCCATCAACATCAGTGGTTCTGCTGTGGAGAGAGTCAGGAATATATAATAATGAAGCTACTGAGTCACATGCATCAGATTCGCTCATTACTCAGTAGTTTCATTATATATTTTCCATGAATCATGTGTTTACATTTAATCACACTGATGCACTTTACTGTTACCTTGCACTTAGATGCCAATCTATTTTCATTGTAGTGTACTTGTGCTGTACGACGACAATACATTTTAATCTAATCTAAACTTCAAGATCCTTGGTGTTGACCTCACCTGGGATGTTGGCACTGGATAAGTGGTTAAGAAGGCACAGCAACGCCTCTTTCACCTCAGACGGCTGCAGAAATGCGGCCTTGGGCCCCCAGAGCCTACGGGCCTTTTACATAGGCACAACCGAGAATATCCTGACTGGATCCATCACCGCCTGGTATGGAAACTGCTTTGACCTCGACCACAAAAAGCGCTACAGAAGGTTGTGCAAACAGCCCAGAACATCTGTGGTTGTGAGCTCCTCTCCATCCAGGATATCTAATATCTACCAAGGACGATGTGTCAGCAAAGCCTGCAGGATTATTAAAGACCCCACTCACCCCAACCACAAACTGTTTCCGGCAAATGGTGCCGTAGGCTTAAGGCTTAGACAAGCAGACTCCGGGACAGTTTTCCCCCCCAGACTCATGAACAAATAACACTAACAGCCGGCTACCTGCCTGTGACTGTGGTCGTGTCATCTAGTGCTATTTTATAGCTGTTTCTGCTGCAGATTCATAAACACTACACCCATGCAGTGATTGTTATGTTATAGTTGTATCATTGATTCTACTGTCACTTTGCACCAACTACACCCACACTGTGATTATTACACTGATCATTGTATTGTACATAATGCTATGGTATCGTTGCTTTTGCTGCTTTTTTGCCCTACTTTATTGAGGGGGCAGAGTAGCCAAGAAGAAAATAATTTCACTCCTATGCCAAGACAGTATATGAATGATGTGACAATCAAATCTGAATCTGAATCGATAAAGTAATAGTAAAGTAGAGTAATGAAGTAAAGTTCAGTAATCTGAGTAAATTATTGAATACTTCAACAGGGAACTTGTAACTGTAATGGGATACATTCATAAAGTAACCCTCCCAACCCTGTCCACATGTATAGAGGAACAGCAATCCTCCCCGATAGAGACAGATCTAGTCTCTGTCAGTGAATCCTTTATCATGTCTTACACTTGCTGCTATGAGACTCTCACTGTAGACTCCCATGAGACTAATGGATACACATGTATTCCCACTACAATCTTTGTTCTTTCTCTCTTTCATTCTTCCTCTCTTAAAATCACATTTATTTTCTTTACTTGCATTTCACGGTATCACAAGAGTGATTGTTATGCTTCTCTGTGTATGCCTGCCTGCAGGTCATCATCATAAAATATTTTTGGTCAAAGACTTTGAAGTCTAAACTACGTTGTTTGAGTGCATTAGTGTTCTACCTGTTGGCTCAAGGGATGACCAGGCGGATCCAGACACTTTGATCCTGGCCCCCTCAGCGGTAACAAATAATGCATCTTGATCATGAGCCCTTACCACTTGGGCAAATCTTACAATTTACATTAATTTCAAATATTCTTTCCATTACTGCCTCAAATGCAGGTAATAGAGGAAAACAGTGAAGATAGAGGGAGAAGTGAAGAATGCTGAAGAAGCAGGTGGTGTGTGGGTATGTGTGTGTGTGTGTGTGCGTGTCTGAGTAGTGAAAATGTGTTGATTTTGGTGGGGAAAAAAGCGAGAACCTTGCCGTTACAGGAGTGTTGAGGCCCGATAATAGAACAGCTGTCTGGGTCGTAATATATGTTAACGAGCTCAAAACGAGTCGGTGAGAATAAGGTATCATCTGCATATCATAAAGACAGGGGAATATGGAAACACATCTGTTTGCAGTACTGATTTATTGTACTGCTGTATCAGTGTTCCGTATACTTCAGTTTCTATACCAGGGACTCAGACTTAAAGGGGCACTTCACCAAAAAACAATGCAGATTTATTTTGCACATGAAGTCATTTAAAAGTATTTAGTTTGACAGTTATTGAGTGAATTTGTTTTAATATTGACAGCATTGGTTTGAATATGGCAACCAGTCATTGAAGCCATTGAAGCCTTGTGTTACATTACAGCTCCATGAAATTATGTAGATGAAAAAAATAGCGATACCTTGTCTTACAGATGGAGCACTGGAAAATATAACCTCTACCGCCGGCACCAAGCTTGGTGACGCGAGTTGACGGGAGGTGACTCAGCACTGCCTGGTTCAACCAGTAGGGGGAGTTGAGTTACAGGGTGGAGAGAGGGAACTATCGTTTCTATGTGTGTGTGCACACTACAGACATGGACATATTATTTTGCAATGTAATGCTTTTCTGTTGATTATTTGACTGTCATTGATTAACGTGCGTTTTTTATGGATAATCAGCTGAGATGTACAGTACAGTATTATTCTTTACGTTGAGACAACCCAACTTGCTAGCCCCGAAGACCCGCCCCTACTCTGCCTCTGATTCGCAGACTGTGGCTCTAGTTCGGCTCTGGTTGGGGGAAATGTAACTGGACCGTCGATTATTGTGATCATGCTGTCCTGTGGATTTCAGCTGTCGCTGTACTGAATTTACTGGTAAGTTAACTTAGGTTTAACGTTAGTTTGTTTACTGCAGTTATGTCAGAATGACAATCAACTAAGGTAACGTTACAGTAGCAACTGCTCAAATAAAGCTGTATCCACATTGCTGTCAAGTTAACGTTATGGTCCCTCGAAAATTGAATGCGACCTCAAGCAGACCAGGCTGCAGAAACAAATTAGTGGGGGGGCATAAAATGTTCTCGGGGGGGCACAATGGTTTTTCAACACAGGTTCCCTTTTATACGTTTCAGCTGGGACAGCGGCGCTGTGGCTTGCTTGGCGCTGCCCACGGTGCTGAACTAAACAGCAGAGAGGCAATTGAAAAATCGAATTTCTCTCTATCTTAAGAACTTTCACTCACTTAAAGACTGAATGGATATATATAACAGACCTGCTGGGGCAGCGGACTGAGAGCAGGGGACACAAACAGGCTGGATAAGATGGTCAAGAAGGCCCGTAGCGTGGTTGGGGTGGAGCTGGACTCTAGCGAGGGTGGCGGAGAGGAGGAACCTTGCTAAGCTCCAGGCCATCATGGAAAACCCCTCCCACCCACTATACACAGACTTGGCTGACAGGAGGAGCATGTTATAGGCTCACACTACCTAAATGCAGCACTGAACGGCACAGGAAGTCCTTTATTCCGACAGCCATCAGACTATACAATGCATCACTGTGCCTCACTGCATCACTGAGCACAGAGTGTCAATTACCATCTTCCTGGACTCTTACTTTTTAAACAGCACTGTGCATTATTACACCTACTGTAGACTTCAGTATATTTTTACTGTATTTATTTACTGTATCTTTTATTTAATTTTTATTCTATTTCATTTTATTCTATTCTTAGGCCATTTGTTTTGTTATTCTTATTTGTGACTTGTTCTGTCTAAATGTTTAATGTTGAGTGATTTGCAGTGTCAAATTTCCCTCAGGATAATAAATTTCTATTCTATATCTTTGAAAAGTCTCCATTTATTCAACACTTCTGAATTCACTGACAAACTGAACTGAACTGACAAAAATAAGGTGCATAAAAAAGCAAACAAAATTCCTCCACAGGCTAATCACCATCATAAGTAGAGAGGCAAGCGGTGTTTGGGGACAGAGTGAAATCTTCTTAAAACACTGCCCCTCCACTCATTCCTGAACTTTTTTGTTAAGTCCTTCTCAAATGCCAACTGAATTAAATTGGCCTTAGTTGCGTCGATGAAGCATACTAAGGCGCTGTTCTGTAAAGCCGTTCTTGAGGGTAGAAAACGAATTCTCAGAGTGCCGTGCTAGCTTCAGTAGTGTTGTTGTTGACATCAGTGCCCACTAGGGCTGTCCCGACTAAGGATTTGGATAGTTGACTTTGATTGGAAAAAAAAAAAAATATGGGTTTTTTTACCAGGGTGGGCACAGCTGACTCAGTGGGCGGGCCCGGCCCCCTAATGCCCGCCCATGGCGCCGGGACTGACCTCAAGGCTTTTCAACACTGGCCGCGTAATATTAGCTAACGTTCATTTAGCAGGATGTAATGTGTAACGTTTAATCAACGTGAAATGGCCCTGAATACATCATATAATGTGTTTCCCAGCTGCTAAATATTGTAAGTGTATGCCCAAAAATATATATCACTATGAATTGAAAATGGGGGACCCTGATGTAAACAAGACGAAAGTCTTTCTCTGGTCTGCATCCCCTTAACAATTGTGTGTATTGAGCTGTACTGTATTGTACCCATTCTGCAATCTGTTAATGACATTTACATATCTGTAGATACTATATCTATATCTGTACATCCCTTACCTACTCTTACTAGTTACACTGCTGGCCAGTATGGCCACTGCATAGTGTCTTTATACCTGTATCACTGTACATAATAATACTACAACTCTGTACACTACATACATCTGATTAGCATTATTACTCAGTAGTACTGATTTATAAATATATTTTAAACAATATAATGAATTAAAGTTTTGTTTTATTTGTCACATATAAGGTACATGTACATTACAGTGAAACACTTGGTTCTGTATGAGCTTCATGAGATTGTGCTTCATACATCGTACCGCGATGAAGTAGAGCAGCTGTCAGCCCTGTGCAAAAATAACAACCTGCAGCTGAATACAGTAAGCTAAAGACCCAGGAGATGATCGTGGACTACAGGAGGAAGAAGACCGACATACAGCCCCTGTACATCGACGGGGGATGCATGGAGAGAGTCTCGGTCATCAATATGTGCACTAAACTCAGCTAAAATTTAAAACAACAGTCTCCCTTGCACCCCCCCCCCCCCCCCCCACGCACACACAACATTAAGGGATAGTGCAATTATCTTTTATACCCCCGTTTATGTTAATGTTATTTATGCCTTACTCCTGTTTTTATATTTAATACTGTGTTTAGGACTGTGTTTTTATATTTTTACTAGCACCTAGGGCTGCATTTTAAATTTCGTTGTAACAACTGTAACAATGACAATAAAGATCTATTCTATTCTATTCTATTCTATCCTATTCTATTCTGACAGCGGCCTGCTCGTGGCTCTCCAGATGGGATGGTGTCTGATGACTGAAATAAAATTTCCCTATAAGTGAAGGCTGTATCGTTTCACCCCGTTCCCACCTCGGCGGACTACACAATTTTCACTCTGGGTGAAAGATATATTGGTGTTAGGGATGCTCGATATTGGCTTTTTTACCCATACCGATATACCGATATTGTCCAACTCTTAATTTCCGATACCGATATCAACCGATACCGATATATGCAGGGTTTCCCCCCCCCAAACATTTTAATAATTTCAGGTAATTAACATTACATATCTCTTGTTGTGGAATTAACACAACATTATGCATACTTTTGACAATAAATAAAATCAGAATTTGTTCTTACTTGCTTGCCTGGGTAAATAAAGGTTATAGAAAAGTAAAAAAAAATAAAAAATAAAAATTGTGTGACCAGTGTGACCTCTCCTATTCTGTCCTGCCTGCTGTCTCATCCAGGACCGACACGGAATCAGGTGCTGGAGCAGTAGAGTGTGGTTTTATTCTGTATACAATTTGGAACACACAACCACAGCTTGTAGGGTACAAGACAGCATTGGGTCATCTCCATCAGCAAGGGATTCATGTGTGCTTACAGACTTGGATCAAACATGGATCGTATAGTGGAATTTGTTTTACAAAGTCTGATAGAAATACAAATAATAACAATATTTGAGTTGCCTTAACCGAGATGTTATTTTATTTGTCACATATAAGGTACATGTACATTACAGTGAATGAATGAAAACGTATAGTATACATGACTATACAGTACATACATGTCTATTTGTATGTCATGTATGTCATGTTATGATGAATTGAAAATGGGGGACCCTGATGTAAACAAGACTAAAGTCTTTCTCTGGTCTACATCCCCATAACAATTGTATGTATTGAGCTGTACTGTATTGTACCCATTCTGCAATCTGAAGAAATGTACAAAATCACTGTTTCCACTTAATTATTTCTTATGTTTGTACCACAGCTGTGTTCTAAGCTTTGCATATAATTTCCCCTCCACTCTGTGTCACTGATCTCTCCACACAATGCCAACCCCCCACCCCCCTACTGTATACTCGGAGGTGTTATATTTTGGGGGTTGGGAAGTGAGTCAAGTCTGCCTGAATGTTCAGGGACTTGAAATCACAATAATTTATCCCAAGGCTCCAGATCCACTCCATGGTGATCTGTAGGATTCAACAACAACAGTTAATGTACAGTAGTCATACTTGTTAGCAGCTGCAACAAAGTTATTCAACGCTTGACTAGTGCTGGCCCTTCATTAACTGAAAATACCAAAGGGTTGTCTAGTTCTTCTGATTATTTAATACTCTGGCTGTGTATCACTGTCCTGTGTTTTGGTGGAACTAAACCAAAGTGAGTTGTCCATGCCTTCCTGTGCAGGCTGCAGTTTAACAGTTTAAAGTCACTGCCTACAGTATACTGTCCTTGCGACATACTAGTGTCATGTCCAAGGGGTGTACTTGTACATCAAGCTGCCTCACGCTACGGAAAGGCTCCTGCCCCATGTGCCATTACGGCTCGAGAACCATTGGTTCTCAAAGGCAAAACTACTGTAACAGTGAACATTCAGGCAGACTTGACTCACTTCCCAACAATATAACAAGTCAATATAATTAACTGGATCATCAAACATGGATCATATAGTGGAATTAGTTTAAAAAAGTCTGATAGAAATACAAATAATAACAATATTTGAGTCGCCTTAACTGAGATGTTATTTTATTTGTCACATATAAGGTACATGTACATTACAGTGAATGAATGAAGAGGAACATCCCAACAGGCCACCTTGTTTATGGTTTGATTCAGTTTTAAATAGACAATAATAAAAATAGTAAGATAAAATAGACAGAGTAAAATATTGCAGTGCAATAAAATAGTAGAATAGAATAGATACAACTTATTTTTTTACAGTGAAATAAAATAGTGATGAATGAATGAATGACAATTTTATTAACAGATTGCAGAATGGGTACAATACAGTAGGCTACGGCTCAATACACACAATTGTTAAGGGGATGCAGACCAGAGAAAGACGTTTGTCTTCTTTACATCAGGGTCCCCCTTTCTTCTTTCATTATTCTATTTTCCGCTTTGACCTCCATTATTTTCTATAATTAATGGCAAAACCTTTGCCAAACCAGTTATGAGGTTGTTGCACGTTTCTATGGTGAGTTTATTCGCCCAAAAAAAGTTGATGGCATCCATCAAAGCATCCTTGGTGAGCGGTTTCGCCTCTCTCCGAATGAAATCCTTCAGCATGTGCCAAACAATTTCAATGGGGTTCAGATCTGGAGATTCAGCTGGCGTTTTGACCCAATTAATCCCCTCTGCTTCAATGCAAAGTCATGCAGCTGTGTGTTTTGGGTCATTGTCTTGGAAGAATCGGTGTCGTCTCCCAAATGTTGCACGTATGTAGGGGCCGGCCGCTGCCTTGATGATGGATTCCTCAAAAAACACCCTGTCCATGATCCCATCAAAAATTACCAGAGGGCCTGCGCCCATTCTGGAAATCGCTCCCCAAACATGCAGTTTCAATGGGTGTTTTGGGGCTGGTTTAACCATTCAATGGCCTTTCTTGGAGAAGCACTGTCTAGCAAAATGTTCGAGTGACACAGTGCTTTCGTCTGTGAAAATGACGTCATGCCATGTTTCACATGTGTCACGCCATAGGTGAGCTTGTGCAAGTCGTAATTCTTTGTTCTGTTCCCGAATCATTGGCCATAATTTTGTCTGGCCATATTTCCAGCCAAGATGTCTACGCGCTCCCCGTATCGCACTCAGTCCGACACGGACACCAAACACGTCAAGTCATCATGCCTGCAAAAAAGAAAACATTTTAAATGTATGAAGCACAATCTCATGAAGCTCATACAGAACCAAGTGTTTCACTGTAATGTACATGTACCTTATATGTGACAAATAAAACAAAACTTGAATTTATTATATTGTTTAAAATATATTTATAAATCAGTACTACTGAGTAATAATGCTAATCAGATGTATGTAGTGTACAGAGTTGTAGTATTATTATGTACAGTGATACAGGTATAAAGACACTATGGTAGTGGCCATACTGGCCAGCAGCGTAACTAGTAAGAGTAGGTAAGGGATGTACAGATATAGATATAGTATCTACAGATATGTAAATGTCATTAACAGATTGCAGAATGGGTACAATACAGTACAGCTCAATACACACAATTGTTAAGGGGATGCATACCAGAGAAAGACTTTCGCCTTGTTTACATCAGGGTCCCCCATTTTCAATTCATAGTGATATTTGATGTATTTGATGATGATGATGTTTGATGTATTCAGGGCCATTTCACGTTGATTAAACGTTACACATTACATCCTGCTAAATGAACGTTAGCTAATGTTACAGTACGGCCAGCCTTGCGGTCGCATTCATAACGATAACTTGACAGCAAATGTGGATATGCATTTGAGCAGTTGCAAGTGTTAGTTGATTAGTTGATTGTCGTTCTGACATAACTGCAGTAAACAAACTAAGTTAACTTACCAGTTAATTCAGTACATGATGCACAGGACGTGATAAAAATAGTCGACGGGTCCATCCAGTTAAATGCACACACACACACACACACAGCGGTGCGCTGGATGGATATAATTCCAACTTGACTTTGCGCCTCCTGGTGGCACAAAACAGAAGCCGCACCCACCCTAATAAAACCATTTGACAAGGGCGTTAACGGGCGGTAGAGGCCATTGGAATGACGGTAGAAGGGACCTCCATTTCCAATGCTATTACTGTACCATATCATTTAATTGAGCTGTAATTAACACCACACAGCTATTAAATGTCCCTGATGACATCACTGGTGGCCATATTCAACGTGTGTGTGACATTATGTGCAAAATAAATCAACATTGCTTTTTGGGGAAGTGCTCCTTTAATCAGCACAGTACTAGAGTTTTCTCCAAGCTACATTTAGCTATGATGCAATACGTCAGCTGCCACACCAGGGAAAATAGGACCCTAGACCTGCTTTATGCCAACATCAAGGAGGCATACAGATCAAATCTAATTTATTTGTAAGGCCCGACAACACACGTTAATGTCCCCATGGGCTGGACACGTCTTCTTTAAACAAGTCAAGAAGAAACATCACAATAAGTCAAGAACAAAACAAGAACACCATAAGGTCCAACAAATTTAAAATAAATGCTAAATAAATGAATGCATACAGCTCCTCATCACTACCAGAGCTGGGCCGGTCGTACCACAACCTGGTTCACCTCAACCCCTGTTATGTGCCTCTGGTCAGAAGACAGCCTGCAACCAAAATAACTGTAAGAAGGTGGTCGGAGGAGGCTCAAGAGGCACTACAGGGCGGCTTTGAGGTCACCGACTTGAAGGCACTCTGTGAGCCCCACGGAGAGGACATTGATGGGTGCAATCACAGACTACATAAACTTTTGTGTGGACTCCAATGTTCCATCAAGGACCGTTACCTGCTACCCTAACAACAAGCCATGGGTCACTAAGGACATCAAAGCCCTACTGAACGAAAAGAAGAGGGCTTTCAACGCAGGTAACAGGGAGGAGGTCAAAAGAGTTCAGGGGCTTCTGAGAATCAACCTCAGAGAGGGCAAAGAGAAATACAGGAGGAAGTTGGAAGGCCAGCTGGAGAACAATAACATCAAACAAGTGTGGACTGGAATGCAGACCATAACTGGCATTAAACCGGCGGGGGGAACGGGAGTAGATGGAGATGTAGACCGGGCTAATGAGCTAAACCTGTTTTACAATAGGTTTGATACAGCGGCCCTGGCCAGTCTGCCACCCCCCCCCCCCCCGACACTACTCCAGTCGCCCTGCCCACCCCCACACTTCTCAGCCCTTCAATTCGAGCAACCCCCTCCCTCCCCCCAACTGCGCCCCCCCCCCCCCCCCCCCCCCCCCCTCATCTCTGGTGCAGCCTGTCTGCCCCCCGTGGCTCGAAGACCAGCTCCTCCCCCCAACACCTGAGACCCCCACAGTGTGGCTCTCTGCAGACCAGGTGAGTACACAGCTGAGCAAGTTACACGCAGGCAAGGCTGTGGGTCCCGATGGGGTGAGCCCAAAGGTACTCAAAACATGTGCCTCTCAGCTGTGTGATGTGCTCCAGCTCATATTCAATATGAGCCTGAGGCTGCAGAGAGTCCCGACACTGTGGAAAACCTCCTGTGTGGTCCCTGTCCCTAAGTGCCCGCGTCCCAACACGTCCAAGGACTACAGGCCGGTGGCTCTAACCTCCCATATAATGAAGACCATGGAGAGGTTAGTCCTGGAGCACCTCCGCCCGGTGACCAAACCCCACCTAGACCCACTCCAGTTCGCCTACCAGCTGAGGATAGAGGGGTAGAGGATGCTGTCATCTACCTGCTGAACCGAGCCTACACTCACATAGACACGCCGGGAGCACTGTGAGAGTCATGTTCTTTGACATCTCCAGTGCTTTTGATACCATAAGGCCTGGGCTGCTGGGTGAAAAGTTGGAGGCGATGCAGGTAGAGCCCCCCCTGGTGTCCTGGGTTGTTGACTATCTGACGGGCAGACCACAGTACGTGCGCCTACGGAGCTGTGTGTCAGACAGACTGGTCAGCAACACCGGGGCCCTGCAGCGGACAGTCCTCTCTCCCTTCCTCTTCACTGTCTACACCAACAACTTCCACTATCGGTCAGATTCCTGCCACCTTCAGAAGTTTTCTGATGACTCTGCGATAGTGGGATGTATAAAGGACGGTGATGAGAGGGAATACTGGGAACTGGTAGTGGACTTCGTCACATGGTGCAATAAAAACAACCTGCAGCTAAATGTGGCGAAGACCAAGGAACTGGTTGTGGAGCTGGGGAGGAGGAGGAGTGCACCTGTGACCCCCGTTTCCATCAGGGGAGTCGATGTGGACATGGTTGAGGTGTACAAATACCTCGGTGTGCACATCGACAACAAACTGAACGGGTCAAAACACGCTGAGGCACTGTACAAGAAGGGCCAGAGTCGATTCTCCTTCCTCAGAAGGCTGAGATCTTTCAATGTCTGTACAAGGATGTTGAGGATGTTCTATGAGTCTGTGGTGGCGGGCGCCTTCTTGTACGCTGTGACCTGCTGGGGCAGCGGACTGAGAGCAGGGGACCCAAACAGGCTTGATAAGCTGGTCAGGAAGGCCAGTAGCGTGGTTGGGGTGGAGCTGGACTCCCTAGCGAGGGTGGCGGAGAGGAGGAGCCTTGCTAAGCTCCAGGCCATCAGGGAAAACCCCTCCCACCCACTATACACAGACTTGGCTGACAGGAGGAGCATGTTCAGTGCCAGGCTCACACTACCTAAATGCAGCACTGAACGGCACAGGAAGTCCTTCATTCGAACAGCCATCAGACTATACAATGCATCACTGTGCCTCACTGCATCACTGAGCACAGAGTGACAGTTACCATCTTCCTGGACTCTTAGTTTTGAAACAGCACTGTGCAATATTACACCTACTGTAGACCTCAGTATATTTTTACTGTATTTATTTACTGTATATTTGATTCCATTTTTATTCTATTTGATTATACTCTTATCTTAGGCAATTTGATTTGATTTGTTTTGTTATTCTTATTTGTGACCTGTTCTGTCTAAATGTTGAGCGATTTGCAGTGTCATATTTCCCTCGGATAATAAAAGTATTTCTATTCTATTCTATTCAATGCCCCTGGCTCATGGAATGAACTCCAACAGTCCTTAAAGCTTGATATTCTCCCCTCTGTTGCAGAGTTTAAGACATTGATCTCCAACCTTTGTCAATCAAGTTGTATGTCTTTAAGATTTGTTATCCTTGCTTTTTGCCTCGTCCTGTTGTCTTATTGTTTTGATTGTATCTTCTGTGTGTTTTTTGCTTATTTCTGTATGTAAACTCGACTGGAAATGAGATAAAACGGGGACACGTGATGCAAGGTTTCGTCCACATTGCAGCCGGCCAGTGGGAGGCATGGTCTAACAACGTTCGAGACAGGGGAGGGTAGAATTTGATAATACGAAATTGGGATGGGAGAAAAATAGAAAATGGGGAGAAAAAGTAGATAAAAAAAAGAAATTAGATAAAACTCAGTTGCCTCTCCAGTTTAAATAAAAGTTTGAATTAAGATTGAGTCAGTTTATTATCACGCAGGGACCAAGGGGTTATTAAAACATGCTACAAACCTGTATTACTAATGTTGGGACCCACTGTGAATATAGGTCTCCCCTTCAGGTTCTCCCGCAACCGGCAGTCAGAAAAAACACTTCTAAATTGAAAAAGAAAGTGATTTTATTGACTTATTTATTTATTGCTTGGAGCAACGGAAAAGTGATTAAAGGATAACGTGTTTCATGAATTTGTGAAGACAGTCTGCGGATTTGGCTGTTAAGACAAACTCATTAGTTACCCATCGGCCCTGTGCAGTTGATTTCCCTGGAGGCTTGCTGATGAAAGACGCATAAAAGGAAGACTAGGGAGGCACAGATACTGTGCTGATACCTCATACGGTAGGTATCAGGTTGTTGTCACCCTAAACTAGGGAATTGATAGCAGATCATTTAAACGGTATATATTGCTGTACTATACACACACGCACACACTAAAGGAGATTAAAGGTGATATAGATAACATTTTTATGTAGATTTTCTTTTATTGCTTTTCCCCAAATATTTTTTTTAATTAATTCATTTATAATTAAAAACATTTTTGTGGGTCCAAAATGAATGTTGTTGTTTACATGTCACGTCCCTACTCCCCCACGTGGAATGCATCTGATTGGATAAATTACATGCTGGTGCTCTATTGACTGGATGTCATAGCACCTTTAAACCTCTATAATGGTGGATTCTCATAATCATTTCAGTCTCTTGTTTTTGATCATTCAACATCACCGTTGTGATTGGCGTGCGTGGGGCCTTATCAGACATTATTCTGAACACGGAAAAGGGGACGTCGATTTTGCGCTGCCGCCAGGCGTACTCCAGGAAAATATGCTTTTTCAGATCTGGTGAAAATATCTTAAGAGAGAAACAGCAGGAGACAAATCAAGGGAATAAAGACAGGAGTGTGAAGGAGCATTACTGAACATGAAAGAAGTTCTTACACACACTTCAAAGGTGAGTTTCCAAAGGGAGGAAAGAAAAGTATATGACCGGTATGTCGGCCGCATTTGATCATACGCACTTCTGCTATGTGTCTCCTGCGGGTGCTTGTGAGTTTGCAGACGTGTTTCCAGAGTGGAAGACGCAGTAAACATCACCTTAAGGGGAAAATTATGAAAATGACAGAGGAGGTGTATGAAGTATGATGTAATCGGGGTGCAAGGAATTGTAAATTATTAAGCTCCCGTTGTCATGTCGGCGTTGTGCAGAGACGGGAAGACGAGTCAATGTTTAATTTTTTAACAACGCTGTCGGTTTGGATCTTTGTTGGAATCTCTTCAACCTCCTCAAGAACTACTGCCCTACACAACATGGTCAAGCGGAAAATAGACTTTGTGAAAAGACAAGTAAACACACACATATGCAGACAGAGCATGCCACAAGATACAACATGACCTAATTATGTGCATGTGTTTCATTTGGTCAGGTTAGTTGATACTTCCAGAATAATATTTTTAATAATACATTGTTGTTGTTGTTGTTGTTGTTGTTGTTGTTGTTGTTGTTGTTGTTGTTGTTGTTGTTGTTGTTGTTGTTGTTGTTCTTCTTCTTCTTCTTCTTCTTCTTCTTCTTCTTCTTCTTCTTCTTCTTCTTCTTCTTCTTCTTCTTCTTCTTCTTCTTCTTCTTCTTCTTCTTCTTCTTCTTCTTCTTCTTCTTCTTCTTCTTCTTCTTCTTTTTCTTCTTCTTCTTCTTTCAAGACAGCTCTATTTTCAATCTTACAAAATGTTCTTATGTACCCCAGTTGATTTTGCATGTACTTATTTGTGTTTCATTACACATATATGTACATGCTTACCAACAGTTTTGCCTGTTTTATAGCAACACTTGTAACGGTCCACCTGTTCCTCCCCCTGTTCTGGGGTTTTCCCCTGGGCCCCGTTCCCCGTACCTGGATAACTGAGTTAGCCGGATAATTTCCAGTCAAGCCTGACTTAAGCCGGACCTTCCCATTCCCCGACGCGCGATTGTCCAAATCACCATGACAACAGAAAAAGTTTGAGCCTGGTCGGGAGCAGGGTTAACTTCAGTTAGCCGGATGAACCATGGCCACGCCCCCGCAAATAAATGACAGCTCGCTTCCTGAAATGATTCTCACAGTCTAGATCCCATTATACCATTCTGAATTATGTTTCTGTGCTTCGTTTTCCTAGAGGGGGCTTCTGAAATGTATAATAATAGAACTAAATGCTGATAATAAATCATATTGAGCCTATAGATTTACTTTGTCCTAAATAAAATAATGCACGTCATATACGGCGCTCGGAGTCGCGATACACGCTGCATGTGGTTATTTTAATAACGGCGCATTGCAAATGTGAATCCCGCGGGGATATTTTTAATGAATGAAACCTATCGGCCGTTTGGCTCTGATTAGTTTCATATATTCTCCGCTGTAGATTTGCTTAACGGAGCGCCCGGATTGTGTTTCATTCAAGCATAAAATTGAAGTGTCTATGCGTGGATTGTGGATTTTGTGTGATATTGTAACTGGGATTAAAATGTCTGATGAGATGCGCTGTTTGACGGATTTGAGAAATTGAATGAGCCGTTGACGTCACATTAATGCATTTGAGAATAAAGAGATAAAACTTCATTCAAAAGAAAAAATATTCTAAACACGGGTCTCTCGTCCATTAATGGATAAACAATGAATCTATCCCGTCTGGCACAGTGGCGCAGCGGTAGTGCTCAAGCCTGGCAACTGGGCGACCGGTGTTCGAAACCCCGTGTTTCCAATATAACTTTTTTGGAATATAATATTAATTATTATACGCAAAAGTAGCCTAGTTTTAAGTTAAAATATTATAAATCTACATGCATTGAGGATGTCATTATTTATATAGCTCTCAACGTGCACCAAATTGAATTATTCCTACATTGCAAAAAGAAGGAAAAGACTAGGATTCGAACCCGGGCCGTCTGCGTGAAAGTCAAAAGCAGAAACCGTTACACCACAGTGCAGATAAGTAAAAGATCCACCATACATCAATCAATGGGTAAGAGAGCCGTATCCTTATTCTGTATAACAGTTTAACTAATTATTTTCGCTAGCAAGATCTCATTTGATTATTCATCCATAAACCTACTGCCAGCAGGCAAGTTTAAAGAAATATAATCTGATTGATTGAGGTAATGAGAGACTTAAAATTAGCCTATAGATAACGCATTTAACTTGTCGGCGAGGCGATTGAGCCGTACTGCAATCTGTTAATAAAGTTTTAAATCAATTAATCAATCAATGCCGTTAGAAAATCAGGATCTCTGCTATCGATACGCGCTGGCTTTTCAACTGAAGCGGCCGCGCGCACTTATCCTGGGTCTCAAGTCTGGTTCGAGTTAACGAGACTGAATCCACCTTCGAGGAACAGGAAAATCCCGGCTTCAAACATCGGGTTAATTGAATCTGGATAATGGGACTCTTGATCGACTTAGTTGAACCAGGTACGGGGAATAGGGCCCAGCTCCTCACTCGCCCCCACCTTTGCCACCTACTGGACAGTTACTGTCACTACTCCTTGGCTTCCTTATACATTTGTCCCTGGTTAGATATTCCTTGTCCCTCTGTGTCAGTTCCCTATTAGTCAATCTCCCTGTCTGTCTGTTACCCCTGGTGCTCCCTTGTCTGTTCTAAATGTTATTCTTGTCTGTAGTGTTTTGTCCCCAGTATGTTTTTGTCTTGTGTTAGTATTGACTTTAGTCTGGCCTTTGGTTCCCCCCCATGTGCTTCTCGTTTTGCTGATTGCCCTCCTGTGTCCCATGTGTTGATTGTTCTCCCTATATTTGCTGTGTGTTTCCTGTACCCCAGGGTCGGTTCATTGTTTGCTGTTTGCTGTTTGCTGTTCCATGTTTTTGTCAGTGCTCCATGTTCCTCGTCCATGTTCATGTTCTGTCTCCCGTGATCCTGTGCCTCTGCGTAAGTTTCCTAGTGTTAGTGTTTTGTCTGTTTTCACATTTTGTTTTCATGTACAGTTCATCTTGTTTTGTTAGAGTTTATTTTGTAGTTAGGTTGTACCTTTTCCCTACCAGCTCCGCTGTGGTTTTTGTTTCTGCCTTTAAAGTAAAGCTTTATTTTTTTTACTACTACACCCCTGGCTCCACGTCTCGTTTGGCCTATTGCCTTCTCCTCGTCCTGTTCTGTGTTTGGGTCCTCCGCCAACACCAATCCCTAAGAACTGCTATCACCGACATCTAAGAAGGGAGATCCCTCCTTGAATGGCCCTTCTAAGGTTTCTCCGCTCCACATTGCCTGTGGTGCTTTTTTCTTATTGCTTGGTCTTTAGTGGGTTTCCCCATACCCTTGTGTGGGGTATGTCTGGGAGTGTTGCATTCATTTAATTATCTTAAATTGTATTTTGGATTTCATGGTCTTTTTGTTTTGTTCTTGATTTATTGTGATGTTTCTTCTTGACTTGTTTAAAGAAGACATGTCCGGCCCATGGGGACATTGACGTTTGTTGTCGGGCCTTACAAATACATTTGATTTGATCTATTGGTCTACTGTAGTAGACTACAGTTCATACAACTAGGCCTATTCCTATGAGAAATGGATCCACGCCAGGGGTACTCTCAGGCTGAATTCTGTGTACTCTACACCAGAGTTATTGCTCATCTCATTTTGTTCTAAAGACTAATTTCATATTCTTCCTTGTAAATAGATCAAAATAAACCATTTCCCATTAGGCTTTACATGTGGTGGTAGAAGATAAAGCTCTTCTCAGGCCTACAGGTTCTCGCACAATGAAATGAATCGATATCACAATAGCACATCAAAGTACAAAGTGCACCTTAAAAGCACGGTACTAAATACTTGAGTAACTAGTTCACATTCACTCCATCTACTTCCAACAGGTGTCCAACAGTTTTCTTGTAAACAACTTGCTTTTCTTTTATATTGACATTTATAGAATAGACACAATTTGCTGTTGTTTTTCCATGGTCTAGAAGATGAATACATTTCCTACATCGTATAAGCTCTGTGAAGTCCATTTTCGACGTTCTCTTTGCTCTCACAGGGGTGAATTCACAAATAATGGATTGCGCCCGCTAATAGACCTGTTCGCTGTTTACAAACAAACCATGTTCGAGCCTATCAGCAATACCGACTGAGTAACGTGACTAAGTTGTCCCTGACCTACGCAAGCTGCTGCGCTAATATAATACGACAGGGCTCTATGGAGAAGCCATGGCACTCCCCTGACTAAATGTTGCTTCAAACGAAAACGTCTGGCTGTCATTTTGCCTCATTTGAGTGTGAGTTTTTCACCTTTTACATTTCTAGCTTTGGAATGGATTGATTGTTTAGATCATGGCTAACACATGCAACTATATTGTAGTGTGTTGTTCTGACCAGGATTACGTTCCTTTCTGCTCTGGTGATGCGCGTGCACACTGAGTCTGACATACAGCAAACATGTCTATAGCACCCTTAATGAGCGCCAGCCGTGTTTTCCTTTTTACCCCCTTGAATGCCAACATCCACGGCCAATGTTAACGCTAATATCGCCTAATCTATGTTTTAAATTATGTGTCTAATCTGCCCGTCGCTTATCAAATAATCATTTTCCAGTCAACATTGTCGAGGCAGATTGTATTTTTATCGCTTCATTTCCGTTTGATAGCATTTTGAAAATCACCCGTTTTCGGGGAAAAAACAACCCATGCCTATGATAATCGCCTTTTACTGGAATATTCCAGAACGTTGTCATTTGTCGGCCTATTTATGAATCGTTTTCAAATAAACGCTAGATGATCGATAGTATATGTGTGCGCACGCACGCTCGTGCCGTGCGCTGATATTCGCTGCTCTTATTTCCTCATGGCTTTTACAGTCAAAACAGCCATATCACATATCACATAAACTCTTATATATCCGTGAAAACGAGTCTGATTATATAACATAGATTCCTTACCTGAGGTCAGACGGTATCCAAATGGTTTATTCCAATTTCCGATCGCCATTCGAAAAAATCGATAATTGTATTGATCCATCGTGTGTACAGTATAACCCATATTCGCCGTGGCTCAGAGGCTCCAGAATTAACTCTGGTAGACCCCGGCTGCATCAGTGAGAAGTAAAATGTGGAGTCAGAAATCCGTTCTCCCATTCACTTTCATTGAGTCCATTCCAAAAGGGTGATTTACCATCTGGGAGACGATAGGGGGCGCTTTTTTCACATCTGAGCACCGGCGGTCACTGGATCTCCAACGTAAGGCTTGCGTGATGCAATTTGATTTCAGATCGCTAATAATAAAAAAAAAAAAAAAAAAAAAGGGAATACTCGTGACGTGGCATTCAACAGTCGGGGCGTAAACCCGAGAAAAGCCGTGAGTGGCATACAAAGTGTTAACTGCGTGTGCTTTGTGCCCGCTATTTTCTCCATCTTAAGGACCTATTCACTAAAGATATTGCATGAATGATATACTACCGTAAACACGCCCATATTGTGTGCAATTTGCTCCTGATATCTGTCAGTGCAGTTGGCTTGTGGAGCAGCTGACTGCAATTTGCTCCTGATATGGTAAAATAGTATGAATACTGCCTGTAACTGAGGGGTACAATTCCCTGACTGTATTGAGAGTATGGTATTATTAAACCACTACTTAGTTATGTACTTTAATTACTGGCCATACAGTACATGAATATATCTGGTGAACACCCACACAAGAATACGGCAATGACACATAAAGTTCTAGTTAGAGGGATTTATTATTATTAGAGCAGCAACGGTAGGTTACAGATTGAGAATTATACTTGCGCTTGTAAGGCGAAGAACACTTAAAGTAGGTCAAGAGCGTAAGTCCATGAGAATAGTAAGATGGGTATAACTGACGCCACCTGTAGCATAGCAATTACATAAGGCACACTAGTAGTCAGCTGGAGACACTGGGGGGTTCCCTCCGGTTGTAAGCCGGCAGGGTAGAGGAATGTTCGGGTGCAAAGTCTGAGTCAACGAAGAATAACGAAGCTCCAGCTACGGGAGTCGGTACATGTACTTCCTTGATCGGCAGACAAAGCAGCAGCTATAATCCAGTATGCTCGACAGCATGGATGAAAGCCAGCCAGCCTCTGGTCCTAGAGGCGGGCTTGAGGGTGCTCCTCACAGGGGTAGATCCCACACGACAGTGGGGTAGACGGTTCTCTGCTCCAGCAGCCACGGTACCAAAGCAATATAATCCAACCAGAAAATGGTTCTGCATTCGCCGGTGTAGATTATCCTGTGCACTATCTGTCACATTAAACTAGGTTGAACTTGACGTTACTTCACCAAACTATGACACTTTACTATCCTATTCGCACATGTTCTAAGTGCTCTATTTAGACGCAAGGTTGCTCACTTCACTTGGTCGTTGACTCGTGGTGAAGGCTTTACTAGTAATGAACGAACGATACGTTGAACGAATTGCTGCTGTTTCCACCTGCGCCGTATTTATACGTAAGGTGAATTATCTAGTGCCAACCTCAGTTCTGTCTCGTATTACTGCGCAAACCTGGACATGTTGAGACATGCCTTGGCGTTGCCTTTGAACTTGCCATTGGGGGTATGGTCGCTGGCGCCTAGGGGTCGCTGTCCAATAGGAGAGCGAATATTATGGTCTGGTTTGTACCCAGGTAAAGGGATATTCCGTGTATATATACAAAGAATATACAAGGGATATCAAACGATATACAAATATTATACAAGGGATATCAAGCAATAAATATATATATTCGGTTTAATCTGACCCTTTGTAACACTGCCTATGCAACAGTATGCATGTCCTTGGAAAATGGCAGACAAAAATCAGAAGCTTAAATTATCTTGATCGCAAATTGGAAGTCCTGACGAATCAATACTGTAGCTCTTCTAGTCCTTGGTCCAAACACTTGTTTGGTACCAATTGGGTGGGAAAATTCTAGATGTGATTTTTTTCTTATTCCTATACATCCCTAGATTGTGTTTTGATATGATAGACAGTTTGGTTTAGTAACTTATTAGTGGTTAACAGAGTTTTCTCAAAATAAGTATCCTGCCATATCTTGCTCTCTTTCATAGATCCGCTCATATGTCGGGTTGTGGGGATACTAGAGTAGAGACAAGACCATGATCATGTTTTTATCAGAATCAGAACGGTCTTTATTGCCAAGTAGTTTTCAAATTTTTTATGTGAATAATTTGGTTGTTTTTGGTGTGACATTAACGGACAGACATTAACAGACAGATAATACAATAAAGTCAAATCAAATTAAATATGAACTAAGTTAAGCACAATAGAATATAATATAATTATGAAATAAAATATAGGCCAGGCTGTACAATAAAGAGGTTGAATAAAATAAAATGTGATATAAACTAAATTAAATATAGCCTAATATAGTTTATAAGTAAACAATTAAATAAGAATAGGCCCGGGCTGTACAACTGGGCAAGATGTGGTCAAGTATATACACTAATTAGAATGAAATAACAATACAGTGGGATGGGATAATTAGCAGGGCTGTGCAATTGGGCAGTTATGTGCAAAGAGTATATGAATCAGTGTATGAACAAGTATGTTTTGATTGTTTATGCAAGCATATACAGTAGTCCAGTAGGGGTGTGTCAGTGAGGGTCACAAGCCTTGTTGTGAGGCTCACTGCAGAGGGGAATAACCTGGGCCCTATTCCCCATACCTGATTCAACTAAGTCGATCAAAAGTTCCATTATCCAGATTCAGTTAACCCGATGATTGAATCCAGGCTTTCTCTGTTCCTCGAACGCTGATTCACTCTCGTTAATTCAAACCAGACTTTATACTCAGGATAATTACGCACGGCCGCCTCACCTGAAAAGACAGCAGGTGTCGATCGCAGAAATCCTGATTTTCTAACGGCATTGATTGATTGATTGATAACTTTAACAGATTGCAGAATGGGTACAATACAGTATGGCTCAATAGCCTCGCCGACAAGTTAAATGCATAATCTATAGGCTAATTTTAAGTCCCTCACAATCCACGCATCAAGACGCTTCAATTTATGCTTGAATGAAACACAATCCGGGCGCAAATACATCCACAGCCGAGAATATGAAACAAATCCGAGCCAAACGCCCGATAGGTTTCATTCATTAAAAACATCCCAGCAGGATTTACATTATTGCACCTCGCGAGCGCCGTATATGACGTGCATTATTTAGGACAAAGTAAATCTATAGGCTGAATATGATTTATTATCAGCATTTTAGGTATATTATTTTACATTTCAAAAGCCCCCTCTAGAAAAACGAAGCACAAAAACATAATTCAGAATGGTATAATGGGATCTAACGTTAGACTGTGAGGATTATTTTAGGAAGGGAGCTGGCATTTCTTTGCGAGGGCATAGCCATGCAGGTTATCCAGCTAACTGAACTTAACCCTGCCCTCGACCAGGTTCAAACTTTTTGATCTGTTGCCATAGTGATTTAGAAAATTGCACGTCGGGGAACCGAAAGTTCTATCTTAAGTCAAGTTATCCTGAAAATGATCCGGCTAACTCAGTTAGCCAGATACGAGGAACAGGGCCCTGTTCTTGTGGCATGAGGTTTTGGCCCTGATCAGAGGGGAGTGTCTCAAACAGGTAGTGACCAGGTGGTAGGGGTCGGCCACAATCTTACCTGCACGCTTCAGGGTTCTGGAGACGTACAGGTCCTGGAGAGATGGCAGATGCACCTGACTCTCCTGAACACATAGAGATAAACCCTGACCAAACCGTCTATCATATCAAAACACAATCTAGGGATGTATAGAAATTTAACAGATCACATGCCCACCGAGATGATACCAAATAATAAAAGTCATCCCAAAATAAGTGAAAATAACTTCAGATTTAGGAATATTATAGAAAATAATATATTCCAATTATATATTATATAGACAATATAGAGTGAGAAATTAAGTTGTATTTAATGTTTAGTTAAGAGAATAGAACCTGCATTCTCATATACTCCAGAATAAAAGTTTAAATGACCGTGTTTCCAGCGTCTACTGCTCATGACGAACCTTATAAATTTTAAGTTTATTCTGGAGCATGAGTGTGGACGTTATATTCTCTTCTTTTGTGATTATTACCTAACCCAATGGATCACCGGAGATGCTGGCCACTAATGCACTTACAGTAGTTAGCACCAATTCTCTGAAGATATAAATAGCGTCACTTTAACTGTGCGTGGCAATTAGCGCCGATCTTTGTGAATTGGAGTGTTTTTGCAATGAGGCTAATTTGCATTGAAAGGGGGCACATTTTCTGACCATATTACCTCATTTAAATACCCACAAATAGCACAGATGCACAGAGACGCAATGATGATGGCAACGCAGTTAGCACAGTATTTCACCCTTTGCGCAAGCTTTGTGAATAGAAAGGTTTGTTTTTGGGCTATTTGCACAGGCCCTTTGTGAATTCTCCCCAAAGTGTTTATATAGTTTCCGATATAAATATACGTTTTAAGTTTTGGTTGGCAAAGTTTTTATGAGTCCAACCTCTTTTGTTGAGGACGTATTGTATGTACCAATCGAATTGAAGAACAAGGATACGTTAAAATGTTCCTCTTTTCCTCCTCCTATGCACTATAGCACGAATTTCAGCAACGTTGTGGTCAAAAACTTCATTGGAAACATTTAACCTTTAAAATTACTAGTGGTCATTACAATAACATTTTAACCAATGTGCCCCGTTATAATTCTCCCTCCTCACCCTTCTCTTGCAATATCCTCTCTCAGTGGGCAAACTATGAGTAGGCTAATGTGGTGCTGTTATCTCTTCTAGTGGTGATGCACCGCAGAGGCGAAGTCTCACACACTTATCTGTAATTTAATAAACAGAGGCCCACATGACTGAGGGACGCTGCAACATTCACAAAAGCAATACGTACAATCAGGGGTGTAGCTCCAGATTCTGGGCCCCATGAAAGAATGTATTTGTAGGCCCCCAGTGAATGCGAGCGCGCGCAAGCGCGCAAGGGAATTTTTTTTGCCATTTTTTTATTGATGAAAACGCATAATATGGTTTTTACCTATACATTCGGATCAGCAGTTCAGCACCTGCACTGTTGGTGGGTGAGCCTAGTAAAGGATGTCGCATTGCGTTCATCTTCAATGAATGGACCAATGCAATAGTCTACCAAAGCCCCCCCTCTCTCTCTATATATCTCACACACACACACACACACACACACACACACACACACACACACACACACACACACACACACACACACACTTCAGAAACAAACATAGTATCAATGAGAGCATCAATAATACACCTGAGTGATGTCTAGTAAAACAATTTTTTTTTTTTTTTTTTTTTTTTGGGGGCCCCCCCTCAGTGCTGGGCCCTTGGAATCATCCTAAGCTACCCCCCCCAGCTACGCCCCTGCGTACAATAGAGCTAACATTTTTCCAGAAACGCAAATGAGAGCATTACTTTGGTTAATGGAATATATTGCTTGTACCAAAACATATCCCCGTTGTTGTAGTAGTAGCAGCAGTAGCAGTAGTAGTAGTAGTAGTAGTAGTAGTAGTAGTAGTAGTAGTAGTAGTAGTAGTAGTAGTAGTAGTAGTAGTAGTAGTAGTAGTAGTAGTAGTAGTAGTAGTAGTAGTAGTAGTAGTAGTAGTAGTAGTAGTAGTAGTGGTAGTAGTAGTAGTAGTGGTAGTGGTGGTGGTAGTAGTAGTGGTAGTGATAGTAGTAGTGGTAGTACTAGTAGTAGTGGTGGTAGTAGTATTAGTGGTACTGTAGTAGTAGTAGTAGTAGTAGTAGTAGTAGTAGTAGTAGTAGTAGTAGTAGTAGTAGTAGTAGTAGTAGTAGTAGTAGTAGTAGTAGTAGTAGTAGTAGTAGTAGTAGTAGTAATACTACTACGGTGGTGGTAGTAGTATTATTAGTAATGTTGGTGGTTGTAGTAGTAGTTGTGTTGGTGGTGGTAGTAGTAGCAGTAGTACTGGTTGTGGTGGTGGTAGTAGTAGTAGTTGTTGTTGTTGCTTGTTGTTATTGCTGTTGTTATTATTATGGTAGTAGCAGTGGCGTTGCACAATATGTCGGGGCCCCCCTGCAGGGCAGACCACTCCCCTAAATCAATAATAAAGTGAGAAGATTTTGCAAGGTCCATCCCATTACAGCCGACTATGCAGGCTCTGACACTACTTGCAGTTTCAGTAAATCCTCGTAATTACAATGACTCATAATCTCGTGCCATGTCTGAATATCGTGTGACTGGCCGTCCCGCTACAACACACATCATTATTATCATCACACTGGACATCGCGGCCACTTAAACCAAGTACTAAAAAATTAACCGATTAGATTCCAGTTCCAATGTAACCTGTAGGCTACTCGTACTGGTTATGGCAAATAAAACGTTATATTCTTCTAACCTGTCTCGGGTCTCGGCGGCTGTAGGCTACTTTTTTAAATGTTTATTTTTTCAGGCATCTTTTGTAAACAGTATAGGGTCAGTAGGAACTGTATAATAATTAGTGCTGTCAGGCGATTAAAAAAATTAATCTAATTAATTACAGGATTTGTAATTAATTAATCTAATTAATCGCATTTTAATCGCATAACCATTCTATGCCTGATATTCTATATTCTATAATCATATTTCAAATTGCATGTGTCCGGATGGCAGAATTCAGTACTGTATCTACAAAACCTTCTGTTTAATCATATTCCATCTATTAATTTGCTTAGATTTTTCAGGTCTGGTCAATTTGACCATAGTGTTATTCACAGTCAAAGATAAAAAAAAAATTTATTGATATTCTCATTTGGTTCATTACAATTTACTCAAGCCTAGTAACAGACAGTCTTTCTGACACTGGGAATACATTCCCTGAGATCCATAGATGTCCCTAGAATCAGATACCAAGAACATGCAAATGGACCATATAAAAAAAAGTCTGTAATGTGTATTCTACGTTCTTATGGAATGAATGAGATAAAAAAAAAAATAAAAAAAAAAAAAAAAAAAAAAAAAAATTGTAATTAATTTTGAGTTAATTTTCATAACGCGATAATTTGCTGTGTAATTAATTAATCTAATTAACGCGATAAACTGACAGCCCTAATAATAATATAATATAATCAGGGCTTCAGCAGCGGGGGTGCTGAGATAAGTGATATAATAATAATAATAATAATAATAATAATAATAATAATAATAATAATAATAATAATAATAATAATAATAATAATAATAATAATAACAACAACACTCTCGTTCACTAGAGAAGACCACTGCCCAACTCTGCGCTCTCACGCTCAACTCTGCGGAGAGACACAAACAATGTAACCGTTTTCATGCATACATGTAACCTGTAGTAGCATAATGGTTATGGCGAATACTGGTTATGGCGAATAACCTGTCTCGGCGGCTGGAGCTGACCGGGGGGTTGAGGTGGGGAGCTTACTGCCGATGCATCTTCAGTAATGTTAGAGTCAGTATACCTTTGCTGCCTCCTGGAACAATGATGTTCTTTTTCGTAGCTTTGCCGTCTCCTGTTTGGCTTTCGCTCTCATCTTGTTTTTCTGAGCACCGCGTCCGCTTGGGTATTTTTACCGGCGCTTCCCGCTGTGTTTTGAACGCTGCCCAGCCTGCCAATGAACATTAGTCAGCCGGCTAGCCCTATCGCAGGTGAGCAAATAATTACAACATAGCAGGGAGGGGGGGGCCCCGCCCTCTGCGCAAGATGCATCCAGCTGCAGCCCCGCAGAAGGCAGAACCATACTCCCACTGCCACACTGCGCCCTGTTCGTTACGAAATCTAAGAGGATAGCCTACAGTGGGGGCGGGGCCCCCTAAGCTCCGGGGCCCCCCCGCACCACGGGGGTTGCAGGGGCCTCCGCTACGCCACTGGGTAGTAGTAGTACTAGTAGTAATACTAGTAGTGGTGGTGGTGGTGGCAGTAGTATTAGTAGTAGTAGTGGCGGTGTTGGTGGTTGTGGTGGTGGTGGTAGTAGTAGTAGTCGTGGTGGTGATAGTAATTTTTGTTGTTGGTTGTGAACACTTTTGATCAATGTTAGCATGGTGTTATTCACCGTCAAAGATATAAAAATAAAACAATAATAATAATTTATATTCTCCTTTGGTTCATTACAATTTACAAGCACTGGGATGAATGTATGGTATGTACTTTTAGGCACATTTTCTGAAAATATGACTAGGGCTTAAGAGGTTAAACCTTTAAAATGACTAGTGGTCATTAAAATAAAAGGAATTTTAACCAATGTGCCCCGTTATAATTCTCCCTCCTCATCCTTCTCTTGCAATATCCTCACTCAGTGGGCAAACTATGAGTAGGCTAATGTGGTGCTGTTATCTCTTCTAGTGGTGATGCACCGCAGAGGCGAAGTCTCACACGTATCTGTAATTTAATAAACGGAGGCCCACATGACTGAGGGACGCTGCAACATTCACAAAAGAGCTCTAAAAATAAACACAAATGAGAGCATTACTTTGGTTAATGGAATATATTGCTTGTACCAAAACATATTCCCCATGTAGTAGTAGTAGTAGTAGTAGTAGTAGTAGTAGTAGTAGTAGTAGTAGTAGTAGTAGTAGTAGTAGTAGTAGTAGTAGTAGTAGTAGTAGTAGTAGTGCTACTGTAGTAGTAGTTTCAAGTTCAAGTTTGTTTATATGTCACAACAAAATACGGAATACTTTATGATAATGCTTATTTATGAAAGAGCCCATAAGAGTGTGCTACTATACAGTAAAAAGAAAGTAAGTAAAAAAAAATAAAGGTAATTAAGAAGTAAGTAAAAGTAAGTAAAGTCAATATATACATATACATTGTATTGTATACATATATACAATACAGAGTAAAATGAGTAACAGTGAGGTACAATGCAGAAATTAGATGGGGTACAAAACTTAGGGTAGGGTGCAAAGGAGGTATGGATGTAGTGCTAATCTCTTTAATAATAGATACATAAAGTGTGTTAAAGTGTCTAAAGTGAGTAAAGTGTTAAGGTGAGTGTTTGTTTAAAGTGAGTGTCTACATGTGGATGTGTTTGCAGTGAGTGTTGTTACATAGTGTAATTGTCATTGAGCATCCTGATGGCCTGGGGATAGAAGCTCCTTCTGAGTATCTCTGTACTAGCCATGATACTCCGGTAGCGCATGCCTGACCGCAGCAGTTCAAAGAGGCAGTTGTTTGGGTGACTAGAGTCTTTGATTATTCTCTTAGCCTTTGGCCCTGCAACGCTTGTTATAAATGTCCTGGAGACTGGGAAGCCCACCTCCAATTGTGCGCTCGGCTGAACGGGCCACTCTGTAGTAGTAGTTGTAGTAGTAGTAGTGGTGGTAGTAGTGATAGTAGTAGTTGTAATAGTAGTGGTTGTGTTGGTGGTAGTAGTAGTAGTAGTAGTAGTAGTAGTAGTAGTAGTAGTAGTAGTAGTAGTAGTAGTAGTAGTAGTAGTAGTAGTAGTAGTAGTAGTAGTAGTAGTAGTAGTAGTAGTAGTAGTAGTAGTAGTAGTAATAGTTGTGGTGGTAGTAGTTGCTGTTGTTTGTTGTTGTTGTTGTTGTTGTTGTTGTTGTTGTTGTTGTTGTTGTTGTGGTTGTTGTTGTTGTTGTTGTTGTTGTTGTTGTTGTTGTTTTTGTTGTTGATATTATTATTGTAGTAGTAGTAGTAGTAGTAGTAGTAGTAGTAGTAGTAGTAGTAGTAGTAGTAGTAGTAGTAGTAGTAGTAGTAGTAGTAGTAGTAGTAGTAGTAGTAGTAGTAGTAGTAGTAGTAATACTACACAGTAAAATTCGCAGTGTCAAATTAACACTTAAAGAGTCGAATTTAACACTATTCCAGAGTGTATATGACTCCAACTACGAATAGTGTTAAATCGACTCTTGCTCCTGTGTTAAATTTTTTGAGTTAAATTAACTCTAAATAGAGTACAAATTTAACACTCGCTTACACTGTATGGTGTTATTTAAATCGACTCTTGCTCCCGTGTTAATTTTTTTGAGTTAAATTAACTCTAATAGAGTACAAATTTAACACTCGCTTACACTGTATGGTGTTATTTAAACTTAACACTATAGGTTTAATAACACTTGAGAGTGTAATTATTATTCTCAGAAGTGTTGATAATTTACTCTTATGTGATAACAAATGAACTCTGATTGAGTTGAATTCCAATGCTCATTAACACTGCATTGAGTTATTAAAAGTTAACACTGAGGTCAAATAACTCTGCTGAAGTGTTGCCATTACACAGTACTGTGTTGATAATTTACTCACTAGTAGTGAAAAAACAGCTCTGCAAATAACACCCATTAACACTGCACATGCACAGTGTCAATGAAACCGGACACTATATTGGTGAAAATAAACCTCACTGGTGTTAATTTTACACTTAATTTACTCTTGTGAAATTGCATTTACATACAATATACATTAAAAAATCACAAGTTACCACAAAATGATTTCAACAATTTTATTGTTGGTCAGGCAGGGTCAGGCAGGCTTATAAAAAAATAAAACATAAATATACATTGACCTCAGCAGGTCTGCATAAAGTGCAATATGGAACAATACTTCACAGCTGATTTATACAACACCTTTACAACTATATAGGGTTGGGCATCGTTTGGATTTGAACGATTCCGGTTCAGATTTTTTTTGAAAATGTGTACATTTTTTCATACTATTCACATTTTCAGTTGACTTGATACAGTTTAATTTGGTTGCTGTACTGTAACTATGGTATTAATTAACAAAGTAAAAAAAATAAAAAATTAAGAATCGAAATGCAAATATGTTACTTCCTGTTCCAGAACCGGATGTTAGGAACCGGTTGCTATTAGAACCGGTTTTCGGTACCCAACCCTATTTACAACTCCGTCTGGATGCAGTAATAAAACAATCACATTAGCAGGTCTGCATAAAGTGGCAATATGGAACAATATACTTTGAGCAATCTGTCGTTCGATAATTCATTTGAATATCAAATGGTTTAAAGTAACACAGCTGATTTATATCCAAGACCTTTACAACTCCGTCTGGATGCAGTCTGACCTTAAAGGCATGGTAATGGTCATGAAAACACATGGTTTCCATCAGTTTTCCACAGAGCAATACACTGTCATCTTTCACAGCAATAGTCTTGATCTTACAAAACACAGGCATCTCAAATGCTACCTCAGTACAGATAATCAAGTCACAGCGGTACTCTGTACCATGATGTTTTATCCACTTGGCAGAAAAAACACTGGTTACATCTCCAAATAAGGAAGCAATCTCTGGACCTTCTTTGAGCTCAACAAGTGCCACCATCTTTCCTGGACCTATGGTTAATCTTTCTTTGGTAAAGGACTCCCGATACATTGCCATACAACTTTGGTGCTTTTGGGCTAATGTCTTTGTAATGTTTTTAAAGCTTTTTAATTGTCTCTTAAAGAAGTTATGTTTAGCTTCATAACGCATGCACCACATGTGCAGAATTGGGCCAATGTTCCTTATATTACGAGGGTAATGTATCATGAAGTGATGCTTTGGCAATAGGTTGCTTCTAGGAAATAACTGCTTGAAGAGCCGATGATGATCAGTGATTACATGTTTGAGATAAATGGTCATGCCATATGACAGGACTGGTGAAAATACAATGTTAACAATCTGTAGAAGCAAAAGCAGAAGATGCCAGTACTTATCATCAGTCTGTATTAAATCACCAAATATCAGAGGCATATTGCGCAACAAGCACCAAGACTGTGTGGCATTCAACCCCAAATCCTTACTTTCATCCAACAACTTGACTCTTGGCGGACGGTTTCGCTGCTGATTGTAACCATAGTCAAAAGCATGTATTCTGCCAGCCAGTTGTTCAGCATTTAGAAGTTTCTCCTGAAGAATGTACTTGAGAATAAGTTTCACCTCAAACTGAGCAACCCCCTCTAAAATATCATGCATGATATCTACAGAGAAGTTTGTGGCTGTGTTGAAATTTTCAAGTGAATTCAACAGACAACTGCGTTTCACGCCATATATATGAGGTAGCGTTGGATCTGTCTGTATAGTTTGACAGTGTTGTGCGTGCATCTCAACAGTTCTTAGTACAACAGCCGGATCATCTTCACAGAATACAGTCTGAAAACGAGCTTTCTCAAGGAGACAGAAACGACAGCAATACCGAGCCCCAAATGACTCCACAAACCCAAACAGACCATGCAAGCCAAGGTTATCCCCAGTGACCTGAACTATGGTACCACGAATTACGTGTCTAAACATGGGAATTTTAAGTCCCTCTGTCTCCAGTACTTTCAGATCATTGACAAGTGGCTCAAGTATCAAATTGAAATCATAACGCTTAATGTCCTGTGCATGGAAAAGAGCACACAAATGAATATTAATCAAAGAGGAATTATAGATTGGGGGGAAATTTCTTAATGTAAAGTATACACCACCTAATTTATGTATACCCTTTTTAGAGCCCAATGGATTTGCAGTTTCAAAGTCATCATAAAAAAGTTGAATTTGAAAGGAATCTTTTTCTACTGAAAACAGGGGACTTTCTTTCAAATAGGTGGCATCTCTCAAGTCTGCATACACACCTTCCTTAGTCATGTGCCTGGGCTTTAACATGTCTGCAAGTTCTGGGTTTTGAAAAATGCTCTTCAGCGTTTCCAAAATGGGAAAATATGCAAACTTATCAGTTACAATGACCTGGTCATATGTCCCAGTAGTTTTGTTTCTTCTGCTGTCAAATCTTGTGCCAAGCACCTTTTCAACGGGTTCAACTTTTCCCCATTTCTCTTTGAAGTGTTTGTTTATTTTTGCCTCAGAATTTAAGTGTGTGAATGGGTTTTCCAACTTTTGGAATGACTGTTCTAAGCTGTTCTTATGTTCTGTGTCCTGTGGAGATAAGCACTGTAGAGCTGCATCTTTAGCGTGACTATGAATCTCAGAAATCACTTCTTCCATGGTTGAGACAAAACTTTTTACAGTAGACTGACTGGTTCCAGCAGCCTTGAGTTGTGCAACAGCAGTTGCACACATATAGAGAGTGCTCCTATTAGAGTTTCTGAACAGTCCACATGTGGCCGTCGCATCGACATCAGATGTTGTGGCGGTCTCATCTACATTAGCGATCACCGCCTCTCCTACACTGTTTACATTAACATCAGTGTCAACCTCTTGGTCAATATACTCAGTGTGTTTGTTGTCTAAATGTTTCCTAAAACCTGAAAACGTACCAAACCTATAGCCACATCCAGTCTGAGCACATTTAAGGCAAAGCTTTTTTCCTTGAACGTAACCGTGAACTATTCGCAAATGCCTAACAAGCCTATTTGTACAACCTAACTCCTTCCGACAATCAAAACACTTCATGGCGGAGGAGAAGCCTCATGCACTAATGAAGCAACCTCGCCCTAACTTCAGCAACACGAGGACTCTCCTTGACTTTCCCAACATCAATACTATACACAGTGGTCTGGAGGAACGTGTACATGTTGCGCAGCATGGTGTTGTATGCTGTGCCAAACACATAATGTGCCTTAAAGAGTTCATCTAAAGCACCAAGAGAAGAGATTGACTTGCAAGGTATGGCCTTCTTGTCAAGAATGATGTAGAACCGGTGGATTGCATTCTTCTTCACTCCAACAGCCAGGAGATAGGGTTGATTGCTGGTAGTGATGGCATCAAGATGCTCTTGGATGCTTGAACTTGAACTTGAACTTGTTCCAGTCTGAGAAGACAAACACACATGGAGAAACAATTAGAATTACATGATTGTGGCGGCTGGGTGGCGCAGCAGTCACGAAAGGGGCTAAGAATTGGCATATCGACTAACATTGGAATGGGAGAAAAACAGAGAAAAAGGAGGGGGGGAATATAAAAAATAATAATAATAATAATAATTACATGATTGTAGCATTATAATTATAAATTTGTACATTAGGAGAAAATACCAACCTTCTTGAAGATCACAAGATGCTGCTCCGCGTTGGACGCCGACACCTTCCCTGGTCTCTTCCGCCCCTGAGCAGAGGGTGGGATCAAGTGCAACAGCAGTAGAATCGATGAGAGGTCACTGTCCCAACCTGTAACGATACAAGTTGGATGTTAAGACACTTGAATTATGTAGACCATAAACAAAATTCAGTCCATCTGCAATGTTAGCAGTATTTTTACAAAATAAGATAAAAGACAGCAGTTCATCACAAGAAGCTCTGCCACTCAAAATATGAATATACAGTACCAGTAAAAAGCTTGGATGCACTCATTCAAGTGAATGGGAAGACACTTTTGACTGGTTGATAATACAAAATGCCTCGTACATTTTTCACAGAAGTTCAGTGAAAAACAACAAGAATGGTATGCTCAAAAGCAGCTTACCAACGTCAGCATCCACTTCAGTGTCATCCTCAGGAGGATCAGCTATCAGCAGGAGCTCTTGAAGCTCACTGGTGGATGGAAGCCGTCTGCATTGTTGGATGATCTTTTTCTTGTATGTGGTCGGCCACTTTTCCAGAAGCTTGCCCGATACACCTTCTCCAAACATCAGAACGAAATCCTGTTCAACCTGTAGAGGGGTGATTGGGGGACAATTTCAGGATTTCACAGCCAACCAAAGTTAGTGGGTGCTAGTTGAGGTACAATACATCTACCGTCTATCATTCAAGTGTCACAAAATGGTCAAAATAATGGCAGATAATTACCACAGGCCGAAACGTGTTCAAGTATATTAAAACTTGGGAACACTACAGACGGTGTGCAGACTTTTTTTCCACAACATTACAGATCTATTTTGAGTCTAGCACCCGTGACTATACACTTGGGATGTGCGTGAGTCTTTTCTACTAACTATAGATAATTACCAAGCCCTTGACGTCTTGGAAACGTGGAAAGTCAGACAGTATGTTGCTTGACTGCTGGGGGTCGAGGACCTTGTTGTGCCTATAGTCAAATGTCAGTTTCATCTTGTTCTTCACTGTGTCCTCATCAGCTGAATGTTTCATTAGTGAGATCGCTTCCTTGCACTCCTCTTCGCTCAGGGCAGTCTCTGCAACAACATGGGAATCTCGTCTGGCAGTTGGTCCTCCTCCACGAGATGGTTCTCCACAGGATTCTACAGAATATGGGGAAAAACACAAAAAAAAGAATCTACCAAAGGCCTGATTGATGGAGTTCTGCAGGTACACAGTCATGGCCGTAGCCAGCTATGAGGCCACCGAGGTCAAACTCCCCAACCAACCCTTTTTGTGTCTCTGTCTTTGTCTGTCCTTATTTTGTGTACTTTCAGTGAGCCAAGAAGTGGAGAAATATATTAATACTTCAGTAAAATTATTTTTTTTACCAACAACAGGTGACTTTATTATAGATAATGCATTTTGAATGAATAGGTTGGGTTGTATAACTCATTTTGGTATGCATTTAGCCCATTCACCAAATTATAAATGCATAAGAGACCACAGGGCTTTGGTGCACTCTTTAGGCCACTCACCTGTAAGTGCCCCCACGTCCTGTAAATTACTTTGTGAGTGACTGACCTTAAGTTGATCTCTAGATAATAAAGTTTGTATAAAAAAAAAATGTACCTCCCTAATTTCTAAACCCTGGCTACGGCCCTGTATACAGTAATCAATAATGCTGCTTGTTTTGTTAATCAACTCGTTGTACTCAAGATATGCATTATTAGTGTTACCTCCAAATGATGATCGTTTGTCTTTAGCAGCGGTTCTCTGAATAGTTTTAATCCTCCAGGCCAAGTATCCACTGCCACTCTGGCCATCATAATAATGCTCCTTGGAGGGTGGAATAAAAACAGACACTTCACATTTAAAAGTGAAAAACAGCATGCTCTGGTAGGATTAAAAATGTATCAATATTGCCACAACCATTACTGTGTGCAACTCACATAGCCATTCTTAGAGTGTGGGTCACTGAGGTAGGGGAATAAGGTCACGATCCCTCTGGCATACTTTTCCTTCAGATGTCTGGGTGGTGAAGTACTGGAAGATTAAGATTAAAGAAGAATGTATTTCTCAGTCATATTCCCTGGATTTCATTTAGATTTCAAATTAATCGGAAAGCTAGATTGAGAACAAACTAAAAACAAGGAGCTAATTACCCATTCTTCTCTGTCAAGTCAGCTGCCAATAGGTTCACCATTTTCCTTCTGTTGTCATCGTGCAAGGACTTGGTTCGATTGTATTCATTTATTATGCGTTCTCCACCAGATTTCTCACGAAGAATGGATTCCACCAACTTGAAGCACAAAAGCACATGCACAAAAAACAATTCAGTGTTAGGAATATACTGTAGACTGCAATTCAAAGTTAAGGTAAAGGATAAGTATCCTTAATATCAGTTTTAACCCTATCTGAGGTCTGTCTAGCATGCTTCTGACTCGTGGAGATGATAATTTGAGAGATCCATCCAATCTCAAGTGAGCTACAATATTCTTACAGGCACGCGACCAGTACAATGGAAAAGATGGGGGCATAACATTGACAGTAAAAAACATGCATTTCTGAGTTGTGAATCACAGGGTGATGCATACATATTACATGTGTGTCAACTCTTACTTGCTTGGCCTCTGTATCCAGCCTATGGCGTTTTCGTGAAGGGTCCTCTGAAATGATGACAGTATCCTGTGATCCTGACGAATCCAGGGATGATGGCTGTGACCCTGACGAATCCAGGGATGATGGTTGGGACCACTCAGATGAGGCTAGCGTGGAGACAGACTGCTCAGATGAGGCTAGCGTGGAGACAGGATAAATAAATAAAAAGATTATACACAGTTTCCTCATAAAGATGTCCCTTATCTAATCGAATGTAAGCTTCACATGACAAATAACTTATTCATTAAATATATATTACAAATGTAATCAAACCTGTGTCATATTTGATGATTAGCACCCCAGTGGATGCATCTCTTGCTACCTCCTCAAAAACATCGTCATCCAATTCGGTCCCCGAACTGTCAAAAACGTTCACACCTTCCGTTACAGCTGGGACACCAAACTTTGCAAATGCTAGAAACGGGCACAAAAGCTTTTGTAAACAGAAATGTCATTGGATGTATCCAGTGATTTCTAAATCTACTCACTAAATATTCACTTAATCTTGAATAATTGCTGTCTGCAATACAATAGATGAAGCCACAGATCCACCCAGTGGATAACCATTGAGTATCACATTGAGGACAATTTCCCAATGATCCCAATTTCTTACCTGCACTCAGAAACTCGATCAGATTTATTTCTGTAATCCGAACAAACTTTTGGACATCTCCCAGTTGGACTTTCAACAGCATGCTTGCAGCAAGCCTGCAAGAGAGTTACCAACGAGTGGGCAACTTGAACACAGGGAAGTGTGGGAAATTAGTGTCAGGCTGGAATATTCAGTGACTTTGTACTTATTATTTACCTTATTGGGGACATTGATCTAAGTTAAGTTATTATTAAATGTTTTACTTAGATCAATGTCCCCAATAAGGTAAATAATAAGTACAAAGTCACTGAATATTCAAGCCTGACACTAATTTCCCACAGATGCAAACAGACAAAAAAAGGAGAGCTATATAACCCAGGGTTTTTTCCTTGCATTTTCCCTGTGTTTCTTCCATTAAACTCAATCAACCATATTGTATGCATTCTAATGCACTCACTCTCATAACACACCATTTCATAGTACAGATTACTTATATCATTCAAGGGTATTTCCCCGCATTAACATTAGCAAGACACATTTGAAAAAACTCACGAAGGGTATAGGCTGGCTCACTTTCAAGGCCTCCCTCAACGTGAAATGGCGCACGTGCAGTCTTCTTGGCTGTCGCCGAAATCTGTGGACTTAACAAAATAATAACATTGGTCAAATGCCAAATAACTGTTACTTGATTTCATACTGTAGGACACATTTACCTCAGAACATGGCATGCAAATGTTTGTTACTAAGCCAATGTTAGCAGCTTGGTAACAGGGCCTTCCTTGCATTTTCCCTGTGTTTCTTTTATTAAACTCAATCAACCATATTGTATGCATTCTAATGCACTCACTCTCATAACACACCATTTCATAGTACAGATTACTTATATCATTCAAGGGTATTTCCCCGCATTAACATTAGCAAGACACATTTGAAAAAACTCACGAAGGGTATAGGCTGGCTCACGTTCAAGGCCTCCCTCAACGTGAAATGGCGCACGTGCAGTCTTCTTGGCTGTCGCCGAAATCTGTGGACTTAACAAAATAATAACATTGGTCAAATGCCAAATAACTGTTACTTGATTTCATACTGTAGGACACATTTACCTCAGAACATGACATGCAAATGTTTGTTACTAAGCCAATGTTAGCAGCTTGGTAACAGGGCCTTCCTTGCATTTTCCCTGTGTTTCTTCCATTAAACTCAATCAACCATATTGTATGCATTCTAATGCACTCACTCTCATAACACACCATTTCATAGTACAGATTACTTATATCATTCAAGGGTATTTCCCCGCATTAACATTAGCAAGACACATTTGAAAAAACTCACAAAGGGTATAGGCTGGCTCACGTTCAAGGCCTCCCTCAACGTGAAATGGCGCACGTGCAGTCTTCTTGGCTGTCGCCGAAATCTGTGGACTTAACAAAATAATAACATTGGTCAAATGCCAAATAACTGTTACTTGATTTCATACTGTAGCACACATTTACCTCAGAACATGGCATGCAAATGTTTGTTACTAAGCCAATGTTAGCAGCTTGGTAACAGGGCCTTCCTTGCATTTTCCCTGTGTTTCTTCCATTAAACTCAATCAACCATATTGTATGCATTCTAATGCACTCACTCTCATAACACACCATTTCATAGTACAGATTACTTATATCATTCAAGGGTATTTCCCCGCATTAACATTAGCAAGACACATTTGAAAAAACTCACGAAGGGTATAGGCTGGCTCACGTTCAAGGCCTCCCTCAACGTGAAATGGCGCACGTGCAGTCTTCTTGGCTGTCGCCGAAATCTGTGGACTTAACAAAATAATAACATTGGTCAAATGCCAAATAACTGTTACTTGATTTCATACTGTAGGACACATTTACCTCAGAACATGGCATGCAAATGTTTGTTACTAAGCCAATGTTAGCAGCTTGGTAACAGGGCCTTCCTTGCATTTTCCCTGTGTTTCTTCCATTAAACTCAATCAACCATATTGTATGCATTCTAATGCACTCACTCTCATAACACACCATTTCATAGTACAGATTACTTATATCATTCAAGGGTATTTCCCCGCATTAACATTAGCTAGCAAGACACATTTGAAAAAACTCACGAAGGGCTGGCTCACGTTCAAGGCCTCACTCAATGTGAAATGGCGCACGTGCGTGCAGTCTTCTTGGCTGTCGCCGAAATCTGTGGACTTAACAAAATAATAATGTTGGTAAAATGCCAAATAACTGTTAATTGATTTCATACTGTACACACATTTACCTCAGAACATGGCGTGCAAATGTTTGTTACTAAGCCAATGTATCGCCCTGTGTTTCTTCCATTAAACTCAATCAACCATATTGTATGCATTCTAATGCACTCACTCTCATAACACACCATTTCATAGTACAGATTACTTATATCATTCAAGGGTATTTCCCCGCATTAACATTAGCTAGCAAGACACATTTGAAAAAACTCACGAAGGGCTGGCTCACGTTCAAGGCCTCACTCAATGTGAAATGGCGCACGTGCGTGCACTCTTCTTGGCTGTCGCCGAAATCTGTGGACTTAACAAAATAATAATGTTGGTCAAATGCCAAATAACTGTTAATTGATTTCATACTGTACACACATTTACCTCAGAACATGGCGTGCAAATGTTTGTTACTAAGCCAATGTATCGCCCTGTGTTTCTTCCATTAAACTCAATCAACCATATTGTATGCATTCTAATGCACTCACTCTCATAACACACCATTTCATAGTACAGATTACTTATATCATTCAAGGGTATTTCCCTGCATTAACATTAGCTAGCAAGACACATTTGAAAAAACTCACGAAGGGCTGGCTCACGTTCAAGGCCTGACTCAATGTGAAATGGCGCACGTGCGTGCACTCTTCTTGGCTGTCGCCGAAATATGTGGACTTAACAAAATAATAATGTTGGTCAAATGCCAAATAACTGTTAATTGATTTCATACTGTACACACATTTACCTCAGAACATGGCGTGCAAATGTTTGTTACTATAAGCCAATGTATCGCCCTGTGTTTTTATCGATCTTTTTTTCCAAACGATACAATTCACAATCACCCCTCCACATTGTATTTAACAACATTAACATTACCTCTTGCAAGTTGCTGGAAGCCAATAGCTACCGAATTAATTAATTAATATGTGATTAGGAGAAACTTACCTGCCGAGTTACCTCTGCCGCGACGTGAAGAAAATGGCGTGTCTTGGACGTTCTTCAAGAGAAGGAGATGGGCGGAGCTTCCCAGAGTAGTGATGACACCAGCCAATTAACTACGAAATATTTCACCAACACTGTCTGCATTTTACTCAAACTGTTGTTGTAATAACTCTGAAAGAGTCAATGTACTTTGACACTGCATATTTGACACTGCAAATTTTACTGTGTACTAGTAGTAGTGGTGGTATTAGTCGTATTCATAGTGGTGATAGTGGTAGTGGTAGTGGTAGTGGTAGTGGTAGTGGTAGTGGTAGTGGTAGTAGTAGTAGTAGTAGTAGTAGTAGTAGTAGTAGTAGTAGTAGTAGTAGTAGTAGTAGTAGTAGTAGTAGTAGTGGTCGTAGTAGTTGTTATTGTTGGTTGTTGTTATGATTGTTGTTGTTATTATTGTGGTAGTAGTAGTTGTGGTGGTGGTAATAGTTGTTATTGTTGTTATTAGTGTGGTAGTAGTTGTGGTGGTGGTGGTAGTTGTTAGTGTTGTTTTTATTGTGGTAGTTGTGGTGGTGGTAGTGGTTGTTATTATTGTGGTAGTAGTTGTGGTGGTCAAATCAAATCATATTTATTCATATAGCCTGAGATCACAAGGCATTGCCCCCATGGGCTGCACAGTCAAGAAGAAACATCAACGGACCAAGAACAAAAACAAAAACAAAACCACCATAAAATCCAGATATGCAACACTCCCATACTTTCCCCAATGAAGATATGGAACGACTCACTAAAACTTAGCATGAAATGAAACACATATACTGTACATACATAGTAGCAATAGTAACTACTGTAAGGTACATAAGAACATTTTACAAATAGAAATAAATAGAGCTAAAAACAACAACAAGAAAGCATAGGAAAACGAGCGCTGGTATGAAAATAAGATAAAGGCTAAAAGTCAAGGCTCGGAGCTCAAAGAATCAGAGTCGTATTCCCCAGGGGACAGGAGAACTGCTCGGATTCAGTTGAAGTATGACTCGATACATCCACTCAGAGAGACAGAGACAGCTAGGGGTTAGACTGATAATCTCAAATAAAAGAATCAGACAAATAAAATAAACAGAAATCCTAACACCAGCCAGAGCACATCTTCAGAGGCCAGTGAAACTGAAAGTGCTGGGTTGTAGCAGGTAAACTGTGGCCAAAAACACAGCTGGCAGTAGTATCTTGGAGAATGGAGGCACTAGCAAGCAGGGAGATGTTGGTGTTTAGGCTGCTGATGATTTTGAGAAATCAATGTATTTAATTCAATATGTGAATGAATGATTCTCTATGACAGACAAACAGGAAGTGGAGGATAAATCATATCCAACACCAGCGATAAACATGAATGACCAGAGGTAGGGATGTCAAAAGCAGAGGTAGGGAAATCCCCACAGCAAATCACACCCTGATTATAATTAGTAGTAGTAGTATTATTAGTATAGTATTTGTTATAGTTGTTGTTGGCACCAAGCAAATGACGGTTGTGTTAATCAGCATGCTGCTACTGTATTTAAAGCACAAACCCCTTTATCAACACTAATGATGTCAGGAAGTGACGATGGCATCCGATTTATCGTCTGGCTGCTCGTCTTCTCTGTCTCTCTCTCTCTCTCTCTCTCTCTCTCTCTCTCTCTCTCTCTCTCTCTCTCTCTCTCTCTCTCTCTCTCTCCTCACATCCTCCTTCCTGTCCTGTTATAAATGAATAAACGTATGAAGGAAGAGTCACAGCAGGTGGGGAGGCACTTTGAGAGTGTCAGCGTCAACTGAGTGATGAACACACACACACACACACACACACACACACACACACACGCACACACACACACACACACACACACACACACACGCGCACACACACACACACACACACACACACACACACACACACACACACACACACACACACACACACACACACACACACACACACACACACACACACACACACACACACACACACACACACACACACACACACACAAGAAACACAAATTAAGACACAGATAGCCCCCCTGCCTTCCCTTCCAAAACATTCCACACTCACCCCTCCATGCACACATATCGCCCTATTCCCTATAGCACCCACCACCCACACACACACACACACACACACACACACACACACACACACACACACACACACACACACACACACACACACACACACACACACACACACACACACACACACACACACACACACACACACACACACACACACACACGCCCTGTGTCTTCTCACAAGGCACATGCAGCAGGGAACCTCTCAGGGAGCGGCAGGCTGTAAGTGCGGTGATGAATGCCTGCGGCGCTGACAGGAGGAGTAATTACGGGCTTGTCCCAGAGTCGTGGAGAGGAGGAGGGATGAGGAGGGATGAGGAGGGATGAGGAGGGAGGATGGTGGTCGGAAGAGGAGGGAGGGGGGTGCGGTGCCCATCATTCTCCATTACGACCCGGCGTTGTGGCAGCCTTCCACTTTGTTTAACAAATGAAACGCTTTTCCACCTGAGCGCTCGGTGGAAATAAGAGAGAGAGAAGTGTGCGGAGGGTCAGAGGGACAGCGGAGGGCCGTAAGGGGGTCGCTGGAGAGGCGAGGGGGGGGGTCATAGGAGTCCGGAGGATGTGTTTGATAATACCCATGTCTTGCGGTGGGAGACTGCGTTTAGTGTGTGCCTGGGGAGGGACTGACTGTGTGTGTGTGTGTGTGTGTGTGTGTGTGTGTGTGTGTGTGTGTGTGTGTGTGTGTGTGTGTGTGTGTGTGTGTGTGTGTGTGTGTGTGTGTGTGTGTGTGTGTGTATACTTGTATTCGGAAGTCTTGGCCATGTATACAAATGCACCATGACCGGTCTGAGAATTGCTGCAATGTCAAGAAAAGCCAAACAAATTGCCAAATATTGCTCTGTCTCAGCTATTATTGGCAGCTTAGCCACGTGGAGAAGGATGTGCTATGTGTACCATTAAGTGTGCAGTGCTGCTTGGCCCCGATACATTTGATTCCCTGTTTATGTAATATAATTTGTGGAACCAAATAAAGTAGTCAAATGTGTGTGTGTGCATGTGTGTGTGTGCGTGCATATGTGTGTGTGCATGCATGTGTTTGAGGAAGGAGACAGGAGGGCAGAAGATGAGAGCGAGGACTGATTATACGCACATCCTAGCGGGAGGCCGTGTTTGTGCGTATGATTGGTGAGGGGGTGACGTGGGCGTAGGCGTGTGTGTGGGGGGAGGGGTAATTGTTGATTGGTGGGAGGAAAGGAAATAAGTCAGCGCTTTGATTGTGCTTCTGAGTGACTTTCATCTGTGTGTCGCGTGTCTGTGACTCACGTGTGATCTAGTGCGGCGCTTCCCAAAGCGTGTGCGGCGGCCCCCCGGAGAGCCGCGATTACAGTCCAGGGTGCAGCGCGCAATCTGCCCGTTTCACTTCCTAATTCGACATAATGCCTTTTTACCACACAGCTTAAACAAACTTGATTTAATCACACATCAAAATTCGTTTATACGCTGATTAAACATATTAATTGTTCATCATTTAAAGTGGTGTATGAAAATTAAAGAGTAATTCTGGTCATTTTAATCATGGACCTTATTTTATTCCATCAGTTTGCGGTCTAAGGGCTTGTGTCCATAGCGGACGTTTTTTTTTATTTTTTGAATTTTTTTTTTTATTATTTCAAATTTTTGACATGACATAAAACTAGACACACAAACATTAACAGTAAATATCCACAATAAATCACAGGACTATACAGTCCAGTATTTGAATCAATATAAATGTAGGTTATGAGATATATACATAATACTTACAATACAATACAATACATACATATGCTCTTGCTCGCTCTTCTTACCCCCCCTCAGGACCCCCCTTGGATAATCCATCCATTATTTCGTTTCTAACCAAGGATTACAAATTCATATGCTATGCTTTATCTTCTCCACCACAACTGACCAAATTGCTATGCTGGCTTCATTAACACCTAGGATTCGTGCGGTAGATATCTCTAAATAAATCACATCAAGATCTGGCTGAATCCAACGTGATGCTATTAGCTTTTTGGCAGCCGTAATACCGGACAAGATTAGCCTCTTTACATGTACAGAGTGTGATAACTGAGAGACATTATTCAGCAACAATACCGAAGGGAGTACAGGTATGGTCAGAGATAAAAAATTCTGATAATTGCATGATTACTTCTTCCCAGAATATCTTAACAGGGGGGCATTCGCAATACATATGCATAAATGTACCGATATCACCCTTTAGACACAAGGAGCATAGAGAGTCTTGTTTAAGCCCCATTCGGTTCAATCTTATAGGAGTCAGGTAAGTCCTATGAATAAAATTAAGATTAATCTGTTGATGATCCGGGTTGCGTGACGCTAGTCGAACGTTTACTCAGACTTCAGGCCAATCAAAATCTACTTCCAAGTCTGGTATATCCTTCCTCCAAACTGAGTCTAGGGGAAGGATTCCATACGAAGACGTAAGTAAGTTATGATAAAAGTCAGAGACGAAGCCTCTCGATGTCTCCCTTTCATAAAATAATGTGATATCTGTGGTGCTCAAGTGGTACAGTATGTTTAATGGGACTCCATGAGCCTTCAAAGTTGCTAATAACTGTATAGAAATAATAAGTGGAGCTGGTGAGGTTAAATTTGTTATGAATATCTTGATAGCTACAGAAACCCCGTTTGTTGAAGATATCTCCCAATGTATGTATGCCCTGCTTTTCCCATTTGGGATATCTGATAGGTCGTTGTGCAATAAGGAGTGCATTGTTATTAAATAGGGGAGAATGGCTATGCCATTTATGTTGGTTAGTAAATTTGTTCTGTGTGTCACGCCATATCCGGATCACATGTGTAATAAGAGAGCCAAATTTCAAGTTGCATTGCTTAATTGATAATTTGGTGTATACTATATCCTGCATAGCGGACCTTTTATGAGTTGTCAGCTCCTTCCTGTCATTAATTTATATGCTACAGGCGCGACAGGCGCGCTCCTCTTCCCAGCGCCGCGCCTCGCGTTTATGAGCTCTCGGCGGCAGCGTTTTTGGGCGGAGCGCTCCCAGCGCATAAAGTTGAAACTAGTTCAACTCTTGGAAAGGAGCGTGCTCATCAAGGTAATCAACATCGAGGAAGGGCCGGAGCCGCGGCAGTTGCGAGACCCAGGAAAACGCTGAGCTTTTTTTCCCTTTTTTTCAAAGCGGTCCGCCTTCAAAAAAACGGCCGATATGGACACAAGCCCTAACAGGAGAAAATAGGGAGACAAATCTTTGAAATGTATCCAGTGTAACAATGTGTTAAAAAAATACGTCCAATAAACGTGTCTGTCATTAGATAGATCAGATTGCTCATCAGGTGCAATTGGGGGTTAAGTGTCTTGCTCAAGGACACTCCGACATGCTGCCCGGGAGGAGCGGGAATCGAACCGGGCACCTTCCAATTACCAGACGACTTCTCTACCTCCTTATCCACTGTCGCCCCATGTACCATGGTTAAAATGTGAAGCTAAGCAATGGCATGTGGGATGAAATACTTCTATTATGTTTTTGGGGGCTCTATAGCGCCTTGCAGATGGAAACGTGTCAAACTCACCATGAAGGGGATGCAATATTAGCTGAGCCGTGTCCCTATTCCAGAGTACATATAACTCTGTTATGTGTAATGTTCTTGTGGTTTCCCTATAACTTTACTTGTTCTTATTCTTGGCCCCAATACTTTTCTATACCAGCTCTAGAACAGCCCTACTTAGTGCAAAACTATTCAACTTTCTTAGAAGATACACTGACATGCTCAGATTGTTATTTTATGTGACTGACAACATTATGTAAAGGATCCTACACTACGTTGAGAGTCATCCAGCCTAACTCTGACTATTTTGTATTGATACTTTGAGTGAGTTAATAAATCATATTAACCTGGGCCCTCATTCATCAATGTGTGCGTAGAACTTGACCTACTTCCACACGTAAGCACGGAATGTAGAACTAGTGTACGCACAGGGAAGTCGGGATTCATCACACGGTGCGTACGCAGGCTCTATGCCCCTCCGTGTTGATGAATACCACTTTGTTCTACCGTCAATGCTCGTGCATGATTATCCATATATGGTCATGAAAATGAGGAAACACCCCCCATGGGATGTGAAATAATGGACGGTCCCGAGCGGAACTCTGAGAAACTCCACGAAGATTGTTCACTGCTGTCGAACCAAGAAGACACTATCGCGTATTATGGGATAAATAAAAGGCGGACTTGTAAACGGTGATGTCAGATATCAACGGCTCCCTAAGACCATTGCTGCAATTCTGCCTGGACAGCTCAAAATACTAATAAAGACCGTTCGTTGACCACTGTTTGGCGTTGGTTGTGTGTCATTATATCCGTGCTGTAATATGAATGCCTTTATTAGTTGTGTTCGATTGGCTATATGATTTTTAGAGGCATCTATTTTGTTGTCGGCTAATAAAGACAGCGCTGGAATATGACTGCCTTTTCCCGTGTTGTTTGATTAATACCCAGGGATTAAAGTTCTCCTCAATTTTATTCCAAATCGCGATGGATCTCCCGTCAATTTTCTACCTGCTGCATATGATTTCTAGAGGCATACTACAATCTATTTTAATGTCAGTATTGGGTAGCCTATATAAACAATAATAGAGAGCATATACAAGAACAATGAATCTCACTGCATGTATGATGTAGCCTGCCTTTCAATACATGAACTTGAATTCCATCATGTTTGTGTGCGGGACTCACAAGGCTGTTGTCACAATGGGTGGTACCGGTACAGTAATAATTACAGTCCACACAATATCACGATCCATGCCATAGCCTATGTTCTATTAGGACATGATCTGTGACGACAAATGTTCTAGAATGTTTGAAGATATCATACTCTGACAGCATGCCTATGATCAACAAAAACGCGAACTTGAATCCCATCATATACATAGTCTGTCCACTATCTGGTGTCATTGCAATGCGTTTTCTATTCTTTCTTATACAGTAAAAAGGGGGAAGAACACTATATTCATATGACTTGTATTCTGCTTACAGCTTCGAAATTCCACTTGTTTCGTTTAACGTAAAGCCTTTTAAATATAATCAAGACGTTCCCGTGTTTCTGCGGTCTGCGCAAAATAATAACGAGTTGAGCTTTATGATTTATGATGAATTGAAAATGGGGGACCCTGATGTAAACAAGACGAAAGTTGGTCTGCATCCCCAATTAACAATTGTATGTACTGAGCTGTACTGTACTGTACCCATTCTGCAATCTGTTAATAAACTTTCCAATCAATCAATCAATCAAGCTACGCGGAGCGCAGTCAGTCAGTAGCCTACACCCCGTATATTCCGATAACGCTATATAAACCATGCTGCATTCATTCTGAGAGAAATATCTATTATTCCAAATGCTATTTTTATAGGGTTTTGACCATAATTACACTACTGTTGCTATTTTACAATGAACTATAATTGTAACTGAGGGGTACAATTCCCTGACTGTATTGATGAGTATGGTATTATTAAACCACTACCGCTTGTACTTTAACTTCTGGCCATCCAGTACATGATATAGATATGATGAACACTTTCCCACCTGATGAAACGAAGTCCACACAAATGTATAAATCGAATATTTTATATAGCAAAGGGTATATACAACGTTCACTTAATGACATTTATGATTTGAAATGCACTTGTAAGGCAAATGAGTATTCGTAGGTAAATCAACATTGAATGTCCAATCTCTGGTTACGCAGGGAGCAAGTATACAACCTGGTTCTTTAGGGAACTATAGCGATGGTACTTAAATGATTATAGCTGGATACACTAAAGGGGGGTCCCGCTGGTTGTAAGTCAGTAGGGGGGGGGGGTTAGGAGAGCCGCTGGCGGTATCCCATCTGGCCGATGATTTCTTGGGAGAATTCAGAGTGCTGAACACGGTGCCCACAGAACCTCGGTCCGCAGATGAATACAGCTGGGCCCTCTGGTGGACGGTAGCTGCCGGTCCACAACGAAGAGACGTGAGGCGACCTCACTCGGGGTAGAGCGCCGTCTCACCTGGACTCCTCTCGGGGGGGTAGTTCCAACACTCAGCAGTGTTGGCCGTTATCCATGGAATAATCAAAGCACCCAAAGCACGTAGATAATCCAAGCCGTGTAGGGCTCGACGTCGTCCGGGTGAAGTAATCCAATGTACAGGTCCACTCGTCCTGGCCCGGAGCTCCTCGGATGCAAGCACCACACGTGGTCTGCCCAGCCTGGTTAAGACTCCAGATAACGTCAGTAACGATGGGGGTACTGCTCACTTTATAACTCTAACCGAACGATGATACATAATACATAATAGACTATTATTAACTTAATAGAAATACGTCCCACTCGACGGTATAGTGCCAAACTATGACAATTCAACTATTAATCCACACGATGTCTCAATGCCTATTCTGAGGCCAAGTAGGCCATACTGCACCACACGTGCGTCGTGGGTGAGGCTTCACGTCTGTTACTAGGTTGGAGGGTAAAGGACTAATGGACTAAAAGAAAGTTCTACTTTACTTGCGCCATATATATATGCGCTGTGAACAAATAGTACCATTCGTATTTCGCCAGACGTATTCCTACGCGGAACCGGGCTTGTAACGACATGTTCGTCGGCACGATTGAACTTGAACCAAGGGGCTTGGCTGCTGGCGCCAGGTTCTCGTCCAATGGTAGAATGAAACTATTATGGGCTGTTAGTAGACTAAAGGGATATTCAGTGTATATTGTACAAGGAATATACAGGGGATATCAAACGATATACAAATACTATTAAATATATATCCATAAATAAATATATATATTCGGTTTAATCTGATCCTTCACAACATGAACTACGGTTCGTACAGAACATGCCAGTGTTATTATGCACAGAAGCTCATTTCCTTGTTGTAATAATATATTCTACCACTGGGCGCCAGGTACGCCTGGTCTGACCTGTGCGTAGATGTAAGCACGGAGTCAAGTTCAAATCGAAATTGATGAATCCCACTCTTTGCTTAGAAATGATCGTACGCACAGGGTAAGCACAGATCTGTGCGTAGAACACGTTGATGAATGAGGGCCCAGGTCTCTTTTACTTTTAAATAAAAGTATTTCTATTTCTATTTGTTAACAGAATTCGGCTATAGGGCGACAATAATGTGGTCAAGAGCAGTGGCGTCATTTCAGTAAAAGCCAAGGTATGGCGAGGACGGAGGGGGTGGATTTTTTTGGTCAAATCAGTTGTGAAATAGTCACTTTTGGTGAGTTGTTTCTATACAATTCACTTATATGACATTTATTTTCCTTAGGTTCGGTTTTGAGGTGTGTGTTCAACAGAATGTAGTATCAAAAACACGTTCACAAAAAGTATGGGTTACTGAATGCTGAACTGCACTGTTATAATCACTAAGCCATTGTAAGACCTTACCTGTGTCCCTGTATCACTTGTCTCTGCTGCCCTTTGATAAAAAAACGTCTGTATGTCCATTTTCCCTTTTTTTGGCATATTTAAGTTAGTCACAGTAAAAGTCACCTAGTAAAAGTGAGATCATTGACAATATCAAAACATGCTAGGGCTGTACCGAATAGTTCGAAGCTTCGTTCATAATGTTGACATTCATATTCTAAATCAACATAAAAAATTGTAATTATAAAAAGTGCCATACCTTGCCATACCAAAACGACGCCCCTGGTGTAATCATAGTAATCAATACTACCTACTGCGTTCAGTGTAATCATAGTAATCGTAACTACCTACCTCATACTATAGTCTACCTTTATATATTTATCGCATATATATCTGTCTGAATATACCTGCATATAATTCTTCTACATACCTACAGGGTGCGTGACCTGTCATCCCTTCGTGGGGTTTGGGGGTGGCGGCTTGGGGTTCGCTGGTTTCATTGAGGTGGCGGGGTCGCCGGGACCGGGGGAGATTGGGCGGCTGGTTGTGTCTTCCTTCGATCATGACATGCTGTATCAGGGGTGTGTCTTGGACGGGGATGTGGTCAAGACAAAGATGACCATTTTAGATAGACCCATCACTAAAGTCTGTCTTCTCAAAGAAGCTGCTACTAGTGACCTCTGGCACCAGGTATTGGTTATCCAGCAGCAGAGATACTTATCAGTTAAAATAGTGTTTGGTTTACCTCCTTGTTTTTTAGTTGTTAGTAATTGTCTCTAGATTAGAAGTACAATTATTGTATTATATGAATGTTTATATGTTTATTTTTATAACCTTACGTTGAAACAGCATTAGGAATATTGATTGGATTTAGATAAGGGTAAGGGGTCGGGTGGTGATGATATGGAGAGTAGGGGGGAGGAGAGTGGGGGAGAAGGGTGGATGAAGGAGGGGAAGAAGAGGGAGGTAAGTGAGGGGAAGGGGAGTAAGAGGAAGAAAGTGAGGGACGATAGCTCAAGTGGGTCAGAAGGCGAGGGTGGAGGAAATTATGTTGCAGAAGTGATTCATATAGTGGTTAGGCTTGAGGGGGAGAGGGGAGTGAGGAAAGTAGGTAGGCTCGAGTTGCCCAAACTTATTGACGAGCAATTAGGTGAGGTAAAGTATGTGAGAGTTTTGTGGGATGCGAATCTGGCCGTAGGGTGTGGTAGTGAGGAGCACGTGGAGAGGGCTAGGAAGATGAGGAGCATTGGTGGGGTGGGTATAAGTAAGGTAGCGAGAGTAGGGGAGAAGAGGGAGGGGGGATGTAAGGGGGTGATAGCTGGGGTACCGGTCGAGGTTAGCGTAGAGCAGCTGGTGGAAGAGTTAAAGGGGGACGGGCGTAATGGCATAGTTAAGAGTGCAGAAAGGATGAAGAGGGGAGCAGATAGGATAGTGACGGAGACGGTAGTGATTAAGTTTGAGGGTGGGGTTGTTGCTAGTGAGGTGTTTGTAGGGCATAGGATGTTTAGGGTTAGGGAATTTGTTCAGAGTCATCTTATGTGTTATAGGTGCCAGGAGTTTGGCCATATAGCTATTATGTGTAGGAAGGGGCAGAGGTGTGCTAGGTGTGGCGGGGAACATGACTATGGGAAGTGTGGAGAGGGAGTGCAGCTGAAGTGTTGTAGTTGTGGTGGGGAGCATAGTGTAGCATTTAGGGGGTGTGAGGTGATGAAGAGGGAGGTTGCGGTTCAGAGAGTGAGAAGGGAGGGTAATTTATCGTATGCTGAGGCGGCTAGCAGGGTAGAACAGGGAAGTCAAGATAGGGTGCAGGGGGTTGGAGAAGGGCACTTGGCAGAGAGGGTAGAGCAGGAGGATAGAGTGAGGGTAAGGGAGGAGAAATTTGGTATTGTGGCCTTCGTGGCAGGGGTAGTTAATGGTATGGCAGAGACTAGGGGTAGAACAGATAGGGTAAAGATGATTGTTAGGATAGCGGTTCAACATTTGGGAATGGAAGGTCTGAAATGGGAGGAGGTGGTCAGGGAATTGGATGAGGGGGTTGTGAGGGACCAAGCAGTCCAGAATAAGATTGCAGGGGGCAAGGAGTGTCTCGCAGAGGGGGGCTCAGACAGGAAGTAGCAGCAATAGCTGCACTCCAATGGACAATGTAGGGGATGACGGATTCCAGTAGACTGCAGGAAAAGAAGAAGAAGAAGAAGAGCTCATCAAAAGAATTGTGGAGGGCAGTAATACGCCACGATGCGTCTACACTGCCGGAAATTCAAAAGAAGAAGAAGAAGAAGAAGAAGAAGAATAAGAAGAAGAATAAGAAGAAGAAGAAGAAGAAGAAGAAGAAGAAGAAGAAGAAGAAGAAGAAGAAGAAGAAGAAGAAGAAGAAGAAGAAGAAGAAGAAGAAGAAGAAGAAGAAGAAGAAGAAGAAGAAGAAGAAGGCAGAGTGTATCTTCAAACAGGACTGAACAGAACTGAACAGACCTGAACAGACTAAACAACATAGACTGAAGCCTGCATTTCTCAACCAAGGTGCCAAGCCTACCGTTTTGCTGTGGAAAGAGCCGGCAAGTTGATTTACGGCTTTCCAGTGTGGAGGAATTTTCATGTGTCGAGTCGGCAGGGATTTTGGAGACTGGGAAAATACAGTATTCTTACCTTGTAGTAGTAACATGAATATTTAGGAAAATAGCTTTAGGACCACTTCTGTAAAGAAAGACTTCGCTGTGGAAGAGAAATACACCATTTGGATATCTTTGTTTTACACTGGAGCGGCTGTGGACATTATTTTTCTTTATCAACGAACGTTGGCTCGCGCTCCGCTCCAACGAAGTTAGTCCTGTTATCTGAACGGGACTTTTTTGAACAAGACTGAACAGATCAACTGTTAAACAACATAGATTGAAACCATTTCTCAAACAAGATGCATCGCCTACCGTTTAGCCATGGAAAGACATTGATCATGGAGATGAGGAGCGCTGACGGCACCTGGCCCAGTTCCAGACGTCAGATCATGAGGAACTCGGCGGAGGAGCAGGACTTGTACCGTGGCCAGCCTGGTGTCTGTGGTCTGACCAACCTGGGGAATACCTGCTTCATGAACTCAGCTCTACAGTGTCTCAGTAACACCCCTCCCCTGACAGAGTATTTCCTGTGTAACTTGTACCAGGAGGAGTTGAACTTCACCAACCCTCTGGGTGTGAAGGGAGAGATAGCAGAGACATACGCTGATGTTATTAAACAGATGTGGTCTGGAAGACACTATTCTGTGATGCCGCGCATCTTCAAGACCAAGGTGGGACACTTTGCCTCTCAGTTCCTGGGTTACGAGCAGCATGACTGCCAAGAGCTGCTCTCTTTCCTGCTGGATGGACTGCAGGAAGACCTCAACAGAGTCAAGAACAAAGAGTACATAGAACAACGGGACGCAGACGGATGTCCCGACCAGGAAGTGGCGGAGGAGGCATGGCGGAAACATCGTCGCTGTAATGACTCAGTGATCGTCGACACATTCCACGGCCTCTTTAAGTCCACGCTGGTCTGCCCAGAGTGCCACAAGTGCTCTGTGACCTTCGACCCCTTCTCTTACCTGAGTGTTCCGCTCCCCGTCAGTAAGGACAGAGTCATGGAGGTTTTCTTTGTCTCTCTGGACCCAAACGCCAAGCCTTTACAGCATCATGTGGTGGTCCCTAAAGCAGGCAAGGTATCTGACCTCTGCTCTGCCCTCTCAGTGATGACCAACGTACCAGCCGGCCAGATGGTGGTAGCAGACGTGTTCAACCATCAGTTCTATAAGATCTACCACGTTGACGAGGCCCTCAGCTGTATTCCGGACAGAGATGACATCTTTGTTTATGAGTTGAGTAGAGCTTGTGTGGAGGAGGATGGAGAGGAGGTGGTGTTGGCTCTCTACCTGCGGGAGCGTTCTCACTACAGGGACTATGGCTCTGGGAGCAGTTCCTATGGGACCTCCCTGTTCGGACACCCTCTGCTGATGGCTGTACCTCACAGCCTGTGTAACACAGAGGCTCTGTATGCCATATTTCTACAGAGACTGGCACGCTACGTACGACCCCCTGACCCTTCGGATGAGGTGGAGGAAGAGGAGGAGGAGGAAGAGGAGCTGTATAAGACTCAGACCAACAGTGTCAGTGACGATAAGGGGGAAGAGGATGGGGAGAGAGCAGGCCCCTCCCACAGAGATAACTGCTGTGGTGACAGGACAGACTGACAGCCAACCAGATGGCTCTGCTATAACCAAGCCCCACCTTGATCCCACCAAAACTCAGCCCTCACTGGAGCACGCCGAGCAGGAGGCCAATAACGTGACGAGGATGGAAGACAGCCCTTCCTCTGCCACCTGCACCACTAGCGCCACCGCTAGCACCAGCACGGACACCATTGCTAACACTAGCAGTAACTCCACCGCTGCAGCTAACGATGTTAACACGAGCGGGAACGCTAACGCTATTTTTAGCGCAGTACCATTCATAGACCTAAAGGGGACAGAGTGGCAGCCTTGCGAAAATGACGAGGAGGAGGAGAAGAAGGAAGAGGCCTGTTCTCCTGGCCCGCTAGCCAACGAGCAGCCGGCTAAGAGGAAGGTGTGCAGCCGTAAAAGGAAGAGGTGTCTCTTCTCCATCCAGGCGGTGAACTCCAACGGAACCACAGAGCGAGGGACGGGTGAGCCTTCTCCTTCAGCTCTCAGCCGTACGTGGCCATAGACTGGGACTCTGACATGAAGAAGAGGTTCTACAATGAGAATGAAGCTGATAAATACGTGAACCATTCCAGCATGGAGGTTCCTCAGCAACACACCACGGTTCAGCTGCAGGAGTGTATCCAGCTGTTTACTACTGTAGAGACCCTGGAGGAGGAGAAGCCATGGTATTGTCCTCTGTGTAAGAAACATCAGCTGGCAACTAAGAAGCTGGATCTGTGGTCTCTGCCAGAGGTCCTCATCATCCATCTCAAGAGGTTCTCCTACACCAAATTCTCCATAGAGAAGCTTGACAGCATCGTCGACTTCCCACTGAGGGACCTCGACTTCTCTGCATGTCTGCTGAGAAAGAGCCTGACCAACAGGGAGCCTCCAAGCTGATATGACCTCATTGCTGTGTCCAATCACTACGGAGGACTTAGAGATGGACATTATACCAGCAATGCACGGAACAAGGACAATGGCCAGTGGTATTACTTTGATGACAGCAAGGTGACGTATGCCAGAGAGGAACAGATCATGACCAACGCTGCCTATATCTTGTTTTATCATCGACAAGACAAAATCCGACAGCCGACTCTGCCCGCCCCCTCCGCAGGCTCTGCCTCTTCAGCAGTGGTGTCATTTCAGTAAAAGCCAAGGTATGGCGAGGACGGAGGGGGTGGATTATTTTGGTCAAATCAGTTGTGAAATAGTCACTTTTGGTGAGTTTTTTCTATACAATTCACTTATATGACATTTAGGTATGACACAGGACTACACAAGCATTTTTAGTATAGAAATGTGTCAACAGACTAAAGCAGGGAACCACAATAGTTTGCATACAAATTATGCAGAATGTAATATCATAACTGTCTATTATTTTTCTTGCAATTGAGCCAATTTTCCTTAGGTACGGTTTTGAGGTGTGTGTTCAACAGAATGTAGTATCAAAAACACGTTCACAAAAAGTATGGGTTACTGAATGCTGAACTGCACTGTTATAATCACTAAGCCATTGTAAGACCTTACCTGTGTCCCTGTATCACTTGTCTTTGCTGCCCTTAGATAAAAAAAAATCTGTATGTCCATTTTCTTTTTTTTTGGCATATTTCAGTTAGTCACAGTAAAAGTCACCTAGTAAAAGTGAGATAATTGACAATATCAAAACATGCTAGGGCTGTACCGAATAGTTTGAAGTGTCGTTCATAATGTTGACATTCGAATTCTAAATCAACATAAAAAATTGTAATTATAAAAAAAATGTATATATATATATTTTTTTTTATTTAAATTTGCCAAGGTATGGCGAGTTCCCCTTGCCATACCAAAACGACGCCCCTGGTCAAGAGGCATGGTTTCTATCTTGAGCCTAAACTGGCGTGGTTTCTTTTTATTCACATGGAAAGAGCAGCAGTAACATACATGTTCACTGAGAGACATTGGTAGAGAGAACGAAATGGGAGTATACCTTTGCTTTTATACTCGCCACAAGGTGGAGTACCTGGGTGGCTCCGCCTAGAGCGCCCTCTAGTGGGAACAGATATATATGCAACTAGACAGTCACTGGTGGAGACAATTATATATGCAGGTAAACAGTTACTAGTGTAAACAGCCAGTTAGACACTTACTAACAATCCTACACAGAGCTTCTGATCTCAACACTCCCACTTGGGTGCATTAGCATACTGGCTGACTTCTGGGGAAAACATTTAACAAAAGAAATAATATAATCCCAAAAATATCCTTAGGGTATGACAGTCAATATCTTCACATTAAACATGACCTTTGCAAATCCCTTCAATTTTAATTTGAAACAGGCTCTCTCATAGTATCTATTACTCTGTCGTCCATTGGACAGTAAACCGGTGTCATTCTTTCTTATCTAATGAGATGATATTATTCATAATGACATGTTTACATCTATATTGACATATTGGGTTCCTAGTAATCACAATGGTCCCCTGGTTGTCCTCATAAACAACAGTCTCCATATATGCACAATGTTCATCATTTTAAACGGTTTTGACAGAACGCCCATTCTTCAAAAACACCATATTCGGTATAGAGGATACATTTCAATTAAATCTTTTTAAGCAATACATTCATAACCTTATCTTCATCACTTCGAGCAGTTGCTCTAGATAAACACATTTTGCATTGTCATAGCTAGAAACATATACTCAGCTTCACAGGCTGATAGTATCACTGTAGGCTCTAAGCCCTTAAACCTTTGTTGTCTTTTCTGAAACACCGCTGTCTGTCTGCAGCACCTCTGGGATAACGAAAAACATATTTTTGACGTAGTTCAATGGTTCTCTGTGGGGTCAACAAAAATACTATGACACTTACTCACTACAGAACATATGTCAGGGCGAGTACAGGTTGTCCAACAGAATGAAGCTACAGCATGCACTCTTCCCAGAGCTCGTAGTTCTCTGCTTTTCCATTGAATGTCGGCCATTTGCCTCTTCTCTTGTTTTCCATCCTCTTCGTTAATGGTATGCTTAGCTTTCGCCCCCTTGTTGGCCTAGCGTCTAGCCACGCGGTGCTCCCGGCACTATCCTAGCCTATACTTCAGCTAAGCTTGCTACAGTACCTCCACTATTTCCGCCCCGCCGTTATCTGGGCCCATAACCTGTTAACAGATTTCGGCTATAGGGCGACAATAATGTGGTCAAGAGGCATGGTTTCTATCTTGAGACTGAACTGGCGTGGTTTCTTTTTATTCACAGAGCAGTAACATACATGTTCTTCTCTCACTGAGAGACATTGGGGGAGAGAACGAAATGGGAGTATACCTTTGCTTTTATACTCGCCACAAGGTGGAGAAACAGTGTAAACAGCCATATGTACAGTGAGACAGTTACTAACAATCCTACACAGAGCTTCTGATCTCAACACTATTCTTTTGAGTAAGTTATTACAGTAGCTTCAGCTATTTTACACCACAAGAGACAGATCTTTGTGTTTACATCTCACTTCTTCCGGTCTCTGTTCTAGCATCCCAGGTCAACATGATAACTCTTAGGAAGAAAATGCTTTGGTATAGGATTTCTTCTTCTCCTCCAGTCAATGGTCACTAGACCCGCTGGTCTGCAAGGCGCAGTTTGCGAACAGGAGTATTTTCATCCATTTATAGCACCACTAGCCACTTCAGCATGTCCCTATCCAACAAAAGTAGTGTATGAAAACTGTGCAAAGTCTGGCACGACATTCTGTTGGTACAACTTGGATATGCGCAAACTCAAATCATTGTTGTATATGTTTTAGATGACGCCTTCTCCGTTCCAAAACATGTTGGGCGACAGTGGCTCAGGAGGTAGAGCAGTCGTCTAGTAATCTGGAGGTCCCCGGTTAGATTCCCGCTCCTTCCAGGCAGTGTGTCAAAGTGTCCTTGAGCAAGACTCATAACCCTTAATTGAGCAGGTTGGCACCTTGCATGGTTGCCTCCGCCATCGGTGTGTGAATGTGTGAGTGAACAGGTAAAATGTGAGAAACAAAATTGTAAAGCACTTTGGATAAAAGCGCTATATAAATGCACCATTTACCATTTCCATTTACCATTAGTTATTTAAACCCCAGGTGATGGAGAAATAGGGTCCAGGTTTAAAAACACCAGAATTACCCTTATAATATGCTATACTTGCTACTGAATGTGTATTTGCATTGCAACTTTTGTCTCAACTTCCGTCAAGCTCAAGAATATCCGTATACATGTGGACACAAACATGGAGTTTATTTTTCTTTGAAAAGGGTGCCGTGGGATGGGGGGGTTTGCAGGGGTGCCTTGGTCAAAAAAGTGTGTGTGTGTGTGTGTGTGTGTGTGTGTGTGTGTGTGTGTGTGTGTGTGTGTGTGTGTGTGTGTGTGTGTGTGTGTGTGTGTGTGTGTGTGTGTGTGTGTGTGTGTGTGTGTGTGTGTGTGTGTGTGTGTGTGTGTGTGTGTGTGTGTGTGTGTGTGTGTGTGTGTGTGTGCATCATGCATGTGTGTGTGTGTCAAAGTCAAAGTCAAAGTTATGTTTATTGTCATTTTTCCATTGACATGGATGCACGATATACAGCACTCCGGTCTCAGTTATAGCCATTTGATACTAGATAAACTAGAATAAATACTAAAATAAATAAATACTGATCCTCATGACAGACATACAAACTGATTCAATAAAAATCCAGTAAAAAAATAATCATTATAATCATAATCATAATAATTTATTCGCTGTGTGTGCATGTGTGTGTGTGTGTGTGACTTTATATCCACATGTTGCTTCAACCCAGCGAACATCAAATAGCAGGAGGTGGAACAGAGAAGCTGTGCAGCAGCAGCAGCTGACATGTTGTCGTTTGATCGACTGAATGCTTCCACCTCCATTTCCTCATCCACATTCATTCATTTTCTCCCCCCGCTCTCTCCTCCATGATTTCAGAATCCCGGAAGTGTTACAGTGGTCTATCACTCTATCAGAGTGGATGGTGAGGGGGGGGGGGGTGACTGAGGGGTAGGTGCGTTTTTGTGATGTTATGTTCTAAAAGACCATTGTTGCCTTATTGCATGTTTTCTCAATTGTGCATATGATCTACCTAGAACATGGCTGAAGAACCAGGGTCTGTGTTGAGGGAACACTTAGCTGAAGAACCAGGGTCTGTGTTGAGGGAACACTTAGCTGAAGAACCAGGGTCTGTGTTGAGGGAACATAGAGCTGAAGAACCAGGGTCTTTGTTGATGGAAAACATATCTGAAGAACCAGGGTCTGTGTTGATGGAACACATATCTGAAGAACCAGGGTCTGTGTTGAGGGAAAACTTAGCTGAAGAACCATGGTCTGTGTTGATGGAACACATATCTGAAGAACCAGGGTCTGTGTTGAGGGAACACATAGCTGAAGAACCAGGGTCTGTGTTGAGGGAAAACTTAGCTGAAGAACCATGGTCTGTGTTGATGGAACACATATCTGAAGAACCAGGGTCTGTGTTGAGGGAACACATAGCTGAAGAACCAGGGTCTGTGTTGAGGGAACACTTAGCTGAAGAACCAGGGTATGTGTTGATGGAACACATATCTGAAGAACCAGGGTCTGTGTTGAGGGAAGACATAGCTGAAGAACCAGGGTCTGTGTTGAGGGAACACTTAGCTGAAGAACCAGGGTCTGTGTTGAGGGAACACTTAGCTGAAGAACCAGGGTCTGTGTTGAGGGAACACATAGCTGAAGAACCAGGGTCTGTGTTGAGGGAACACTTAGCTGAAGAACCAGGGTATGTGTTGATGGAACACATATCTGAAGAACCAGGGTCTGTGTTGATGGAACACATATCTGAAGAACCAGGGTCTGTGTTGAGGGAAGACATAGCTGAAGAACCAGGGTCTGTGTTGAGGGAACACTTAGCTGAAGAACCAGGGTCTGTGTTGATGAAACACATAGCTGAAGAACCAGGGTCTATGTTGATGGAACACATAGCTGAAGAACCAGGGTCTGTGTTGAGGGAAAACTTAGCTGAAGAACCAGGGTCTGTGTTGAGGGAAGACATAGCTGAAGAACCAGGGTCTGTGTTGAGGGAACACTTAGCTGAAGAACCAGGGTCTGTGTTGAGGGAAAACTTAGCTGAAGAACCAGGGTCTGTGTTGAAGGAACACATAGCTGAAGAACCAGGGTCTATGTTGATGGAACACATAGCTGAAGAACCAGGGTCTGTGTTGAGGGAACACATAGCTGAAGAACCAGGGTCTGTGTTGATGGAACACATAGCTGAGTAGAGCTGAGTGGGCAGAATCTGTGTTGAGGGAACATGCTGGTTTTCATGCGAGGGGTCAGTGATCCAGGTTTTTCTTTTGTCTCTCAAATGGACAGTATAATTCAGGTCCATGCAGGTAGTTTGTGGGGAAATTCCTCTTTTTGTTTGTGATTTATTGGAGGCCTTTCCATTGTTGTTGTTGTTGTTGTTGTTGTTGTTGTTGTTGTTGTTGTTGTTGTTGTTGTTGTTGTTGTTGTTGTTGTTGGTGTTGTTGTTGTTGTTGTTGTTGTTGTTGTTGTTGTTGTTGTTGTTGTATTTGACCAGAGTATTGCTGGGAACTCCTAGCAAAAACTGATGTACAGTGTCTGTATTTTCATCCAGGCTGTTTGAAGACACTCCAGTCTGTGGAGTCAACGCAGCTTTGCAGCTGCCCAGTGGCTTCGCTGGTCCATCTCTCCAATGTGGTGACAATAGGCTTCGCTGGTCCATCTCTCCAATGTGGTGACAATAGGCTTCGCTGGTCCATCTCTCCAATGTGGTGACAATAGGCTTTGCTGGTCCATCTCTCCAATGTGGTGACAATTGGCTTCGCTGGTCCATCTCTCCAATGTGGTGACAATAGGCTCACTGGTCCATCTCTCCAAGACGATTTCAAACTCAAAATGGTAACAACTGATGAGGTGTTCAAAAAACTGAGCACCCTCCAACCTAACAAGGCCACTGGCCATGACAATATCCCCTCCAAATTCCTCAGAGACTCAGCAGCCACCATCACCCCAATCATCACCCACATAATAAACCTCTCCATAAAACAGGGAAACGTCCCCAGATATTTCAATTCCCTGTTTCTATTCTTACCTCCATCTCGAAAGTTATGGAAAAAATTGTCTACGAACAGGTCGAAAAGTACCTACGAAAATATAATCTGCGAATTCCATTCTGGCTTCAGAACATCCCATTCCACTGATGTATGCCTTCTCTATTTGAACAACCACATAAAACACAAGGTGGACGTGGGCAAATACTTCGGCATGGTCATGCTGGACTTCAAAACTGTCAACCACTCCATTCTGACGACTCTGCCCTGCTGGTCTCTGACAGGGACAAGTTGTAGGTTGAAAAAGCCCTCAGCTCTGAACTCGGCAGAATCTGCAACTGGCTCACTGATAACAAACTATCATTACACCTGGGTAAAACGGAATCCATTCTCTTTGAATGAAATAGCAAACTCAGCAAGGCAAACAGCTTCTCAGTTACAGTGGGTGACAATATTGTCACAAGGAAAGATTAAATTACCTACCTGGGTTCCATCCTAGAGGCAAATCTTTCCTGTGACAAAAATGGCAACCAATGCAATCAAAAAAAGTCAACCAACGAACAAGATTTGTGTACAGGATCTCCTCTCTGGTAAATAAGAATACCCTGAAGACTCTAACAGGAGCACTCATTCAAGGGTTCTATGACTATGCTTGCACCTCATAGCAGAGGTGTGGACTCGAGTCACATGACTTGGACTCGAGTCAGACTCGAGTCACGAATTTGATGACTTTGGACTTGACTTGACCAAAACAAAAAAGACTTGCAACTCGACTTTGACTTTAACACCAATGACTCGTGACTTCACTTGGACTTGAGCCTTTTGACTTGAGAAGACTTGATACATTCCCCCATGTCCAACGATTAAAAATTATGTTATTAAATGTGCTGTGAATTAATTAATTTCCAGCGAATATACACTTAATTCGCGCAGCCGGCTCCTGTGTCACCTGCGAAGATTGTGGGCGTGTTTTATTCTTTCTTTGTTTAATTGAGACTGTCATGGCGGCGCCCAGCGTTACACATGATATTGTATATCCTCATTATTTCTCTTTTGTTGAGCACAAAGAAAATAACGTTTTAGTTAAATGTAAATTGGGTCTTGGCTCAAAGAACCTATCTTACGTTACGGACGTTAATAACGAAGGATTCAGTGGAAAATTATACCAACGATTGCTTCGTTTGCTTATAAAAACTACGTGGTGGTGGTCAACAAAAAACGAATTGCATTATGCAAAAGGTGCAACTCGACAATCACAGATGGAGAAGCAACAACTTCCAACTACTTCGTTCGATTTTTGAAGCTGCACAAATCGGTAAGTAACTTGGCTTGCTAGTGATTGATTGATTGCAAACGTTATTAACAGATTCCAGAATGGGTACAATACAGTATGGCTCAATACACACAATTGTTAAGGGGATGCAGACCAGAGAAAGACTTGTCTTGTTTACATCAGGGTCCCCCATTTTCAATTCATCATAACATATATGACATACACGACATACAGATAGACAGTACTGCTACATCTATACATTTATGACATACCAGATTTGCAAATACAGTACTGTTTGTGATACAAAAATAGTCTAAAAAAGAGAGTATATACATTTGACGTAGAAACTGTACATTGGAGGAGGTTGGGTAGGTGCGGTGGGGGGGGGGCTGTACATTGGAGGTGGTTGGGTGGGTTGGGTGGGGGGGGGTAGGTAGGCGGGGTGGGGGAAACTGTACAACTGTACAAGCAAAACTGTACATTGGAATATCGACGAAACCATACTTGGTTCTAAGAAGAGGGTCTCATGTATTCTTGGGTTAGGTCATTTACTGTACATTGGAGGGGGTTGGGTTAGGACATTTACAGGGGCCAGTTTTGAATTGCAGTCTCCCGTAGGTGTTCTTTGAGAGTGGTTTTGAAAGTGGGTAGTGATTCACATTCCTTTACAGCTGTGGGTAGGGCATTCCACATTGATGTGGCATAATTGCTAAACATGTTTAGTCCCTTGTTTGAGCCAAATCTGAGTTTAACTTGATTTGTGGAGCTCCCTCTGGTGTTGTGGTCGTGGTATTCACTGACCTTTGGGAAGTATTTTGACATGTACATGGGTATCTTAGTGTATCTTGTAGACCAGGCCCATTGCAAGTTGCTGTACTCTGTCTTCTACTCTAAGCCATCCTAGGTAGTCAAAGTGGGCAGGGTTGAGGTGGGTTCTAGGAGTAAGGTCAGTAAATGTCCTAACCCAACCCCCTCCAATGTACAGTAAATGACCAAGTATGGTTTTGTCAATATTCAATGTACAGTTTTGCTTGTACAGTTGTACAGTGTTCCCCACCCACCCCATTTGATTATGTTTTGCCAACAAGTTGATAATGATTTTTTTTGGTGAAGAGCATATTATGACTTGTTTAGGACTCGAAACTCAAAGGTTAGGACTTGGGACTCGACTTGGGACTTGTCAGTCTTGACTTGGGACTTGACTCGGGACTTGCCTGTCTTGACTTGGGACTTGACTTGGGACTTGAGTACCAAGACTTGCGACTGACTTGAGACTTGCAAAACAATGACTTGGTCCCACCTCTGCCTCATAGTACCAAAGCACCTCAAAGGCCCTAAAAACAAGGCTAAACATCACAAAACAAACTGGTCAGACTACTGCTTGGCCTTACTTCTAAAACCCAACTTATCCCCTGCCCATTTTGATAATCTAGGATGGTTTAGAGTAGACGACAGAGTACAGCAACTTGCAATGGGCCTGGTCTACAAGATACACTACACCACTAAGATACCCATGTACCTGTCGAAATACTTCCTAAAGGTCGGTGAAGTCCACGACCACAACACCAGAGGGAGTTCCACAAATCACGTTCAACCCAGATTCGGCTCAAAAAAGGGACTAAACACATTTAGCAATTATGCCACAGTAATGTGGAACGCCATACCCACAGCCGTAAATAAATGTGAATCCCTACCCTCCTTCAAAACTGCTCTCAAAGAGCACCTACGGGTGGCTGCAATTAGAAACTGACCCTGGTAAATGTCAAAATCCAATGTACAGTTTTTTCCCCTTCGGATGTATATTTTTCTATGATCTCTTTTTCTTTTACACAGTACCGTATATTTGTATGTCTTGTATGTCATAAATGTCTTGATGAATTGAAAATGGAGGACCCTTATGTAAAAAAGACGAAAGTCTTTTTCTGGTTTTCATCCTCTTAGCAGTTGTTAGTATTGAGCTGTACTGTATTTTGTGTTTTATTTTTTTAATTCTTTTTTAAACAAACATATAAACAAACATGACAACACACGATAAGATATACAAGCATTATTAACAGTGCACATCCAATGCACGTCCAATGTCCTGGCTCCTGCAGTGCCACATGTCCTTTCCCCCTCCTAGGCCCTCCCACACCCCACCCTGTGCGTGCAAGGGCGGCGGCCGGCCATAGATTGATGTGGGGGGCCCGCCCCCCACATCAATCTATCGGCCGCCGCCCTTGCACGCACAGGGTGGGGTGTGGGAGGGCCTAGGAGGGGGAAAGGACATGTGGCACTGCAGGAGCCAGGACATTGGACGAGAGGAGGAAAAGGGGAGGGATTTGCAAGTTCAGTCACAGTATCCCCACACGGAGCTAGTAAGGGTTTCGTTACTAGGATGAAATTGAGACTTTGAGTAATGAGGGGGCGTGTGCATGTGACGTAGGTTCTCTCTCTCTCTCTCTCTGAATGTGTGTGTGTGTGTGATTAGTGGTTCTGGATCACTGCCTTACATCTATATAAGGCTCATGCAGATGGGTACATGGCACCACTACTGAATACAGTCTATGGTTGGTTTATGGAATATGGCAGATGTCTTCTAATATGACCTCTTTGACATGCTGACGTGGCCTTATTAAATGAATGTTATTGTGAATAGGATACAGATGAATACCTTTGCGTTAATGATTCTTCATTGAAGAACAATGACATATTTATGCAGCCCATTACGGTGTGTGATGTTACATTATTATGTTGCCATCTTGGGTCCTGTAATCCGATATGGCCCTCTTTGACATGCTGACATGTCTTATTAAATGACCCTTATTGTGAATAAGATACAGACGAATACCTGTCTTATTAAATGACCCTTATTGTGAATAAGATACAGACGGATACCTTTGCGTTTAATTATTCTTTATTGAATGACAATGACATATTTAGGTATCACATTACATTGTATGATGTTACATTAATATGTTGCCATCTTGGGTCCTGTAATCTGATTATCCTCCCAATATTTTACGTTCTGGCGGACGATAGATGGAGGTTGACCGCCTTCACCTAGGTACAGACCCCCCGGTCCCGGGGTATTGGGAATGTAACCTGCCCAGTTCTGTTTTGTGTGAGGCGTCTTTTTGATCTTCCATAATATGGATACCTTTACTGTGCAGCTGACAGTCTGTGTCATCTGAGACATACCATCTACACCTAAGGTGGGGAGAACCCGAAAGAATACCTGTGGAGGCGGGCGTCTACATACTGGAACCCCCAGATTGGAACATGACACGTCACTGTTGGCAGGGGCTGGTTTGAATATAGGTCTGTTCAAGTCTATATCTCTGGTATCGGTATTGCCCACTCTACCTCTTGCACCGTCGGTATCCGCTGACCCATACGTCTTTACCTGGCCCACGTCGACCGTCCTCTGTACCCTTATTGCTTGTGTGAGCCCTGCGTGATGGGATATACGTCCAGAGAACTGTGGATTGATACTATAGTTTGCGTTCGTATCGTCTGTGGTACGTGCATTCATCAGAAGTGTTCTGTTCTGGAACAGCATGGGGAATTTTGTCTTGTCGTCTTGCTCCCCTACTACAGCGGTCCCTGTGCCCATCATGCCAATGCACTCTGAGGGATTAGCCCTTCCCGGTAGAAAGGAGCAGAGCTTCTGCTGGTCCTCTGTCATGATTTTATTGAGGTTGTCATCACTACATCTGTAGGTGTGATCGGGCTGCCATGGGGGCATGGTGTACATATTATTCTGTACCCATTCACAGTCCAAATCGTACCGCACCTTTATGTTCCCCTGCTGGTTGATAGCTTCCACTACACCTGCCTCTATCACTGGCACGCTACAGTCCATTTGTCTGGCCTTCACAGATGATACGGGAGAATTCCACCACACGTTGAACATCCTTTGGGGTGGGTTGTCTGTGATGTTATCGGGCCAGTTATTTTTCTTTTCCCATTCCCTGGTATGCTCATTATATTCCATCTGGTACCCTGTCATGACAAAGGGGAATTCGTCATTAGTTCTTCTGGCAACGGCGATGAGACCCGTAGGCATAGGGTTTGTAACCTTGGTCCCACCTATTACGGTCTCCGTCACGCACTGGAAGTTTGCATACTCTGCTTCCACCATCATAGGCTTGTAACAGTCATAGTCCATTAATAGTTTTTGTATATCATTGGGCTGCCATTGTCCCTTCATGTTGTTATAGTCCGCATAGTACCAGTCATACTTCACAGATCCCTGTGTATGTACGGCTCCATTGAGCTGTGTGGGGTCGGTGTTTGATTTCCATGACTGCATCGTGCCTTCCATTACACCCCTTTCATTGTGGAAGACGAACCTCCTTGTGGATGTTGTGATCACATGTCCGTCTCTCTCATTCCATATAGCCCGATTTACAATCAGGACCGGAGGTGGTATCGCACCTCCACCTCCTGCCGGTTCACCTACCGGTCCCTCTGCTGGATATGGGGCAACATCAACAACATCCGTACCCTCAGGCCCGGTATCGACCTGAGTAATATCCATTTTGATTACACCATCGGTCGACTGAGGGGTCTGAGATATTGCCGTTTCTTCATGTCCTACCGTCTCACCGCGTATCCTTTCGTAGGATGTCCGGTGTTTTTGGTGGGATCATCCTCTTCTCCCCTCCTCCGATTGGACTATCCTGTAAAGTGGGATGGCCGGTGGAATGTATCGTGTCTTCTAAACTCCCTGCCACTGTAGGGAGTATCCCCGCCTCCCCTAGCCTTATATGGTTTCCTCCTCCAATTGGCCTATCCTCTACAGTGGGACGGTCGGTGGAATGTATCATGTATTCTAAGATCCCGGACACTAAAGGAAGTATCCCGCAACTCCTATCTTTATACGGTTCCTCCCTGCGATTGGCCTATCCTGTACAGGGTGACGGCCGGTGGAATGTATCATGACTTCTAAACTATCTTAAAAACGATCACCCAACAGAGAACCATGATAGTCAAAAACAGTACACTATTGATGATGAATGTAACAGTCTGATATAATTATATCACACAAAACAGAACTGGGCAGGTTACATTCCCAATACCCCGGGACCGGGGGGTCTGTACCTAGGTGCAGTCGGTCAAACTCCATCTATCGTCCGCCAGAACGTAAAATATTGGGAGGATAATCAGATTACAGGACCCAAGATGGCAACATATTAATGTAACATCATACAATGTAATGTGATACCTAAATATGTCATTGTCATTCAATAAAGAATAATTAAACGCAAAGGTATTCGTCTGTATCCTATTCACAATAAGAGTCATTTAATAAGACATGTCAGCATGTCAAAGAGGGCCATATCGGATTACAGGACCCAAGATGGCAACATAATAATGTAACATCACACACCGTAATGGGCTGCATAAATATGTCATTGTTCTTCAATGAAGAATCATTAACGCAAAGGTATTCATCTGTATCCTATTCACAATAACATTCATTTAATAAGGCCACGTCAGCGTGTCAAAGAGGTCATATTAGAAGACATCTGCCATATTCCATAAACCAACCATAGACTGTATTCAGTAGTGGTGCCATGTACCCATCTGCATGAGCCTTATATAGATGTAAGGCAGTGATCCAGAACCACTAATCACACACACACACACATTCAGAGAGAGAGAGAGAGAGAACCTACGTCACATGCACACGCCCCCTCATTACTCAAAGTCTCAATTTCATCCTAGTAACGAAACCCTTACTAGCTCCGTGTGGGGATACTGTGACTGAACTTGCAAATCCCTCCCCTTTTCCTCCTCTCGTCCAATGTCCTGGCTCCTGCAGTGCCACATGTCCTTTCCCCCTCCTAGGCCCTCCCACACCCCACCCTGTGCGTGCAAGGGCGGCGGCCGATAGATTGATGTGGGGGGCGCTTTGGATCAAAGTGCTATAGAGAGAGAGAGAGAGAGAGAGAGAGAGAGAGAGAGAGAGAGAGAGAGAGAGAGAGAGAGAGAGAGAGAGAGAGAGAGAGAGAGAGAGAGAGAGAGAGAGAGAGAGAGAGAGAGAGAGCCTCATGCAGATATCCCCTCTCTCTCTCTCTCTCTCTCTCTCTCTCTCTCTCTCTCTCTCTCTCTCTCTCTCTCTCTCTCTCTCTCTCTCTCTCTCTCTTATAGCACTTTGATCCAAAGCGCTTTACAATTTGTTCCTCACATTTGACCCATTCACACACTGATGGCGGAGGCGACCATGCAAGGTGCCAACCTGCTCATCGGGAGCAATTAGGGGTGAAGTGTGTTGCTCAAGGACACATCGACACACTGCCCGGGAGGAGCGGGAATCAAACCGGAAACTTGTCGTAGAGAACTTGTAAGTCGCTTTGGATAAAAGCGTCCGCTAAATGACTAAATGTAAATGTAAATGTAAATAGAGAGATGTGGATAATATAATTTTATATAAAATGGAAGAAAAAAGAGTAAAGAAGAGTGAGCTCTCCCCTTTGCAAGACGTGGTCAGTAAACGTAAGATGCTCACTGAGCCAGACTATAATTATAATAGGACGGACGCAAATGGATTATAATTGTCCCTCTTTGACTGCTTACAGTATAGGTTAGCCGTAAAGGGACAGCCGGTACTGTACTGACATTTGACCCGTCATATTATGTAGTGTCTTTGACTGTCATCAATACTATTGAGATCAACGTTAGGACAGAGGTGTTACGTAAGCAAGAGCATCCTATTATCCTAGTAATCTAGTATCCTATTAACCTATCATAGACAGAGACAGAGACATATATAGACAGATACAGAGAGAGATAGACAGAGAGAGACAGAGATAGACATAGACACAGATACACAGAGAGAGAGAGAGAGAGAGAGAGATAGACATAGATAGACAGAGATAAACAGATATAGACAGAGAGAGACAGAGAGAGACAGAGAGACAGATAGAGAGATAGAGAGACAGAGATAGAGAGATACAGAGAGACATAGAGACAGAGACAGAGAGACAGAGAAACAGATAGATATACAGAGAGAGAGAGAGACAGATATAGACAGAGATAGACAGATATAGACAGAGAGAGACAGAGAGAGACAGAGAGAGAGATAGAGAGACAGAGAGAGAGAAAGAGAGAGAGAGACAGAGAGAGAGAGAGAGACAGAGAGAGAGAGAGAGAGAGAGAGAGAGAGAGAGAGAGAGAGACAGATATAGACAGAGATAGACAGATATAGACAGAGAGAGGACAGAGAGAGACAGAGAGACAGAGAAACAGATAGATATACAGAGAGAGAGAGACAGAGAGAGACAGATATAGACAGAGATAGACAGATATAGACAGAGAGAGACAGAGAGAGACAGAGAGACAGAGAAACAGATAGATATACAGAGAGAGAGAGAGACAGAGAGAGACAGATATAGACAGAGATAGACAGATATAGACAGAGAGAGACAGAGAGAGACAGAGAGAGAGATAGAGAGACAGAGATAGAGAGATACAGATAGACATAGAGACAGAGAGACAGAGAAACAGAGAGAGACAGAGAGAGAGATAGAGAGAGAGAGAGACAGAGAGACAGAGAGAGAGAGAGAGAGAGAGAGCGAGAAAGAGAGACAGAGATAGATAGAGAGAGAGAGACAGAGAGAGAGGAGAGAGAGACAGAGAGAGAGAGAGAGAGAGAGAGAGAGAGAACCTACGTCACATGCACACGCCCCCTCATTACTCAAAGTCTCAATTTCATCCTAGTAACGAAACCCTTACTAGCTCCGTGTGGGGATACTGTGACTGAACTTGCAAATTGGATGGGTGGGGTGGGGTGTGGGAGGGCCTAGGAGGGGGAAAGGACATGTGGCACTGCAGGAGCCAGGACATTGGACGAGAGGAGGAAAAGGGGAGGGATTTGCAAGTTCAGTCACAGTATCCCCACACGGAGCTAGTAAGGGTTTCGTTACTAGGATGAAATTGAGACTTTGAGTAATGAGGGGGCGTGTGCATGTGACGTAGGTTCTCTCTCTCTCTCTCTCTGAATGTGTGTGTGTGTGTGATTAGTGGTTCTGGATCACTGCCTTACATCTATATAAGGCTCATGCAGATGGGTACATTTGACCACTACTGAATACAGTCTATGTTTAGTTTTGGAATATGGCAGATGTGTTTTACTACTTACCACTCTATGATCCACTGACATGGCCTATATAAGCTCCACGTATTGATTATGAACACACTGCACCATAGCCATGTCTACTACCACAGACAAACTCCGCTCTTGCTCCTATCTGTTCAGCTACATTCCTGATAATGAGACAGATCGTAAGGAAAAGTCTGCGGACATGAGGACCTTGATCGTGGGGAAATGGGGAGGTGAATGGGAAACCCTTGATATTGTCTCCGAAGATGAACAGGATGGGGCAACGCAATCTCACCTTCCACCATCCCGTTTTAAGTGGACACAGACAAAGTTCTTCTGTGGCAGGAAGACCGTAGAGAATGCCCTGGGCATATTGGCAGAACGGGTGACCATCGCACAACTGGATGAATTCACCGACATGGCAGAGGTTCAACGGATAGAAAAGGTCAGGATAAAGTATGATGTACCTAAGGACTGTTCGTATCGTGATGACTCTGGGTCTGACAACGATAGCCAATACAGAGGGAAATCGAGGAAGAAGAGTTATGGATACAAGAAGCATGATTGGCAATATAGGCAAGCATATTGGTATGTACGTCCCTGTCCTATATCTGGTACCGTGAATGCCTACACCCGGGAGAGTAGATGGGTGTATGATGTGGCAATGGGACTGGGACTGAGACCACCTTGTTGTCCTTCTATTCTTTCTAATGTAGATGTGCTGCCTGCTGTTTTGATGATACCTACAACCTCTACTGACATGGGCGTGGTCTATATCGACGATGATGACTCTACTGATATTGAAGATTGGTTCCCACCTGTTATTCCAGATGTTAGAACTATGAGGAGGAATGTGAGGCGTAGGCTCGATTTTATGTCATAATAAAATACAGACAAATACAATTTGTGTCAATATTTCTTTATTACAATATAATGATATCAGACTGTTACATTCATCATCACTGGTGTCCGGTCTTCGATTATCATGGTACTTTGTTGTTTGATAGTTTTCCATTCGACATTGACGGTGTCATATTTCATCTGGTATCATGTCATAACAAATAGGAACAGACTGTTAGTCATCCTGGCACTGTCAATGAGGCCATAGGGGTTGTAAATGTGATATTGCACACCCACCTCCAGATGGGTCGCCTACATGTCCCCTGGACGATCCCGGGCCAATGTCAATAACATCTGTACCTTCACGGCAGGTATTGTCCTGGGTAAAATCCATTCTGATTCCAAGATACCATGATTGAGGAATCTGATATATTGCAACTCCCTCTTGGCCCACTGCATCACCACGTAGTCGTTTTGTATGATGTCTGCGTTATTAATAATAGATATATAGGGTATAATGCCATACTTAAGGTACTTACTATCTCTTATATCATGATCCTTCTCGGCTTCATATAGAGTCACGGGTTCTTCATTGGCCACAGAAATATCTGTTCCTAGGTAATTGTGTGCCGGTATTGCATCGGCGTCAATACATGCACTTCCAATGCTATTACCCATGGTTTCTATGATGCCCTTTTCTTCATCAGAGGATTATGGCTCTCTGTGAGGATTGTGTTTTCCTTACACTTAGCATAACCGCCCCACAGATATAACTCTATGATAGCGACCTTTAATTCGGTGTCTGTGGGATAGGCGTAGGGGAATGCCGGGGTGGCGAATATCACCGTTTTTTCAAAGTGGTATTGTGTCATTCTAGCATGCAACAGCCCTCTGTAAGAATGGGTTGTCGTGTTGCCATTTGTCACAATACTTGTATCAAAGTTGGTGGTCATGAGGACTGGCGTAGGCCTGACCATACACCCACCTTTTCCCTTCACATCAACCCAGGTGTTACTACCTTCCATGATCCCTTTACACTGCTCGACCACAGACCCCCTCATAAGGCCTTCTTCCCATATAATCATCAGACTGTTGTCACAATCATTGAATGGAAAGGTATCGCTCTGCTTACTCACTGATGCACATAGTGGTACTACCAAGGACATGGCCTTTTGAAACAATGTCTTCCCTGCATTGGCCACCCCCCATATGGCTAGTGTATTACGTTTGCCCATTTCCTTCCTAGACCAGAGGTGCAATACACGGCAGAAGTAGTCAACATCATACCCCTGATACTTAATGATATCAGCTAGGACATTCGGCCAGGGCAACTCTTCCCATAGGGGTGGGCTGCCTATATTCCATTTACCCATGAGATAGTCAGAGGCCGCCTTCTTCTCTATGATCTCGATCTTAGAGGCCTGGATTATATTATTGAGGACATACTGCCCTCTAGCCATGCTGTTGAAGTAAATGGATGGTAGGAACTTTCGGATGTCCTCTTGGCATACAACCCCTTTTGCGACACATTCCTCCACTGATGTCCTGAAGTAGTTACCCTGTTTGGACAGGAAAATGTCGTTCCTTGATTGTAGTTCATCTCTGGAGAGCGTCCGTAACATGACTTGGCCGAATGGCGAAAGGTCGGAAGTACTAGCCAAACGGGCCCCATCTAGTAACAGTTGTGTAGCCGCGCTACATTCACACTTGAATGTCGTCTTCTTATTGGTGGATGGGTCAATATAAGGATCGTCCAGTCCACGGCCCGTAAAGGGTACTTCCTGCTTTTCTAGGAAATACCCAATGACAAGGGGGAGGAAATCATACCTCTTGATGGCACCCCCACTGTCCCTCTTTGATGACACCTTCTGGGGACTGAATGGCATGTCCACCTCATCTCCTGGAAACTCCCAATGGTTTGCCACCAGAGCATTGAGATCTTTCTTGAAACTAGACAGATAAGATGCTGAACAGTCGGTATTATCGATGACGATATGTGTGTGATACATTCTGTATCTATTTATCTCGTTGGAATAACACCATCTCTCGACACCATGTATCCTTAGTATGATCTCCAAGTCCTCCTCGAAATTGAATCTATTCCTACCAGCGGCCTGCGTTGAGCTAAATCGTACACCATCCATCCAGGAATTGGGAGATTGGCGGCCCCATTTGATCAGATAACATATTCCAGACATGGTTATAGGCTTACGGAGGAGTCGTGCAATGTACCCATCTGCATGAGCCTTATATAGATGTAAAGCAGTGAGCCACAACCACTAACCACACACACACACATGCAGAGACAGAGAGAGAGAGAGAGAGAGAGAGAACCTACGTCACATGCACACGCCCCCTCATTACTCAAAGTCTCAATTTCATCCTAGTAACGAAACCCTTACTAGCTCCGTGTGGGGATACTGTGACTGAACTTGCAAATCCCTCCCCTTTTCCTCCTCTCGTCCAATGTCCTGGCTCCTGCAGTGCCACATGTCCTTTCCCCCTCCTAGGCCCTCCCACACCCCACCCTGTGCGTGCAAGGGCGGCGGCCGGCCATAGATTGATGTGGGGCGGGCCCCCCACATCAATCTATCGGCCGCCGATAACAGTGCACGCGTGATATTCCAGGGCAAGATCGGCGCCGCGACGAGGGCGCGCAGCGCCTCGCTTCTCGGGTCACGTCTCTCGTAGGCGTCCCCGGGTGCCGGTGGCCGGGTTCCGCGTGGGCCCACCTCGGATTGGAGGCTACCTGGTTGATCCTGCCAGTAGCATATGCTTGTCTCAAAGATTAAGCCATGCAAGTCTAAAAAATTAAATAATTAAATAAAATTAATATAACATATAGCAAGAGAGAGAGCGAGAGAGAGCTCCCGTTCTACAGTCAATATACAGTGTTATCGCTGCACAGACCCGGCAATGCCCCTGACCCTCCACCAGAGCAAGGCCAGAGAGAGAGAGAGAGAGAGAGAGAGAGAGAGAGAGAGAGAGAGAGAGAGAGACACATTGGAAAGAAACAACCCAAAACCAGAGCAAATTGAAATGCTATTTGGCCCTAAACAGAGAGTACACAGTGGCAGAATACCTGAGCACTGTGACTGACCCAATACTAAGAAGATCCTTGACTAGGTACAGATTCAGCGAGCACAGCCTAGCCATCGAGAAAGGCCGCCATAGGCAGACCTGGCTCCCAAGCGAAGACAGTCCCACTGCACACAAGATGAGGTGGAAACCGAGCTCCACTTCTTAACAACCTGCCCACTATACCAAGACATATACTTCCCACAAATTGCAAACACCCAAAGAGACTTTGAAAACATGGACAATAACTCAAAACTCCCATACCTACTGGGAGAAATACAAGAATGTGAAATAAAGCCCATTTGAATTGAAGAGAGAGAGATAGATAGAGCATGTCTGTGTGTGTTAGAAAGATAGAGAGAGAGCATGTCTGTTTGTGTGTGTGTGTGTTAGAGAGAGAGCATGTATATGTGTGTTAGAAAGAGAGAGAAATATAGAGCGAGAGAGCATGTAATTTTGTGTGTTAGAGAGAGATTTATTCAACGGCAAATGCAAATTTCTCGATTCTGATTGGCTGAAACAGTCCATTTACACGTATTTATTGGGAACAATCCACGGTCCTGGGCCCAGGACCCGCCCACAACCGAATCACATATGACTCCGCCGGCTCACTCCGGGAGAAAACAAGATGGCGGACAATAATCTTTAACAAAATGGATATGTTGATAGCGTCATAACGACTAAATATGAAGCGATTCTGTCACGGCGAATGTCTTAGTCCTTTAAACAATGTTGGATGATGTAATTGATGGGTCTTGAGCAGTGGTGCGTTCCTGAAATCAACTGGGAGTGCACGCACCTAATGTCACGTATACATGTCACGTATTTAACAAACCTGACGACCGGCGCTATTGATATGCAAATAGCGAGTACTTATCTGGGCTTGCACGTAGTGCACCCCCGTCCCATGAAGAACGCATGCCTGGTCTTGAGTCATTATAGAACAAAAGAAAAATCGCGGATTGATTGATTAATTTGCATTTTTTTTTCAATTTCTTTTTCCTTCTCTCTGACTGCAGCCCTCACTCTCACACTGTCCGACGCTGGCTCAGTCTCCACCCACCCCCACACACCCCCACACACACACACACACACACACACACACACACGCACACACACACACGCGCACACACACACACACACGCACACACACACACACACACTCCTGTCTGCAACGCGGGGGATAGTCAGACTGAGAGAGAGCTGGGTGCTGCGCTGTTCTAAGTGAGCATGGCCTATTGAGTTGATTGATTGATTGATTGATTGCTAATTTTATTACTGTACGCTTGGTTTCCAAGGCCCTCTACAGTAGGTTTAAAAAAATAAATAACAAAATAGAGCGAAGAAAACCTTTTTTCCTATAGGGCAAAGAAAACATTTTAATTTGTTTTACCTACTTTCTATAGAAGCATCTAAGAATGAAGTTCTATAGAAAGTAGGTCTGCATCCCCTTAACAATTGTGTGTATTGAGCCGTACTGTATTGTACCCATTCTGCATCTGGTAATACAATTTTCAATCAATCAATCAATCATTCCAATAACCACTAACTTCATAATTAAAAACTAAAGAAATGTTGGATGTGTTAGTTGGTTGGATGTCTTAGTTGAAAGGCAGTTGGATGTGTTAGTTGGTTCGATGTCTTAGTTGAAAGGCAGTTGGATGTGTTAGTTGGTTGGATGCCTTAGTTGAAAGGCAGTTGGATGCAATAACACACAGTTGGATGTGTTAGTTGGTTGGATGCACTTCAAGCTGCTTCCACATGGAGGCAACTTCTCTCAATCATTCCAATAACACACAGTTGGATGTGTTAGTTGGTTGGATGCACTTCAAGCTGCTTCCACATGGAGGCAACTTGTCTTTTTTGTAGTTGTGGGAACTACTTTTTCTGGCGGATGGTTTTTTCAATAAATCTTCGATTAATGTGTGTTTATTGTATAGTAATAAGGTTGGATGAATGTGGCAGTTGTATAAAAGCATTACACCACTTGCAGTCGTGATTTGTGAACAATAAACCATGCCTAGGGGGGTCTAACGACCACCCATAGGCATGGTTTATTGTTCACAAACCACTCCTGCGCGTGATGTAATGCTTAAATAGAGCATGTCTGTGTGTGTTAGAAAGAGAGAGAGAGAGAGAGCATGTGTGTTTGTGTGTTAGAGAGAGAGAGCATGTCTGTGTGTGTGTGTGTGTCTGTGTGTGTGTTAGAGAGAGAGCATGTATGAGAGAGATGAGCAAGACAGCTAAGATGAGCCCCTAAAGGATATTCAACTTTTAATGGAAGAACAAAACAGAAGGAAAAGATAACTTCACAAAGGCAACATGAATATACATAGATCCAAAAGGACAAAGATCAACACTTAAATCCAAAGAGAAGAGGGTCTATCCCAGAGAAAACAAAGTAGCAAGGAGCCAACGGCCGACATCAGCTAAATAGGCTAACTGCAAATAGAGTAGCCAGGTACTGACACCAGGTACACACCGTTAGCTACCACAATTAGCCGGCCCGTTTGGCTCAATATAACGTTAGCTACGTTAGCTAGCCGGCCCGCTTTGGCTCAATATAACATTAGCTACGACAGCTAGCCGGCCCGTTTGGCTCAATATAACGTTAGCTACGTTAGCTAGCCGGCCCGCTTGGCTCAACATAAAATCTACGACAGCTAGCCGGCCCGCTAGCTCAACATAACGTTGGCTACGATAGTTAGCCGGCCTGCTAGCTCAACATAACATTAGCTACGATAGCTAGCTGGCCCGCTAGCTCAACATAAGGTTAGCTACGATAATAAATAATATTTTTTTTTTTTTTTTTGCGAGGCCCCCCTTCCCGCAAGGCCCTGTGCGACCACACTGCTCGCACACCCCCTGAGGCGGCCCTGGCCACAGCCAGGCTGACCATAGCTAACGGAGACATGGCATAAGAGTGAATTTTACTGCTAATTTTACCACTCCAGTCAAGTGTAACGCAAAAGTAAACATAGTTGATATTAACATCAAGGAGAAGTGCTCGTCTTCATTCCTAAATCCCATTTCTTACTATCTCAAGACAAATTCAGGAAGCCAGCAACGTTACAATCTAGTGTAAAAGTGAAGCACAAGCAAGCCACATCCTTGGTAGCAACAAGCCAACCTAACGTTACCTGAGGTTTATTACATAAGTAATGAACGTTAATGTTACACATCTACCACATTAGCGTTATCCAACACAACAACCCAACCTAGGTCACACATAACAATACATGTTCAAGCTAATGTTAACACTAAATTAGCCACCCTGAATCCTGTAATAATGCATCATATCATAATATCACTTGTTGTAAGCTTACCTGTGCCTTCACATGTTTTTTGTCTTCAGTAAAGCCAATCAAAAAGAACACATACCTTGATGAGGTTAAGTAATCCAGTAAATTGACCTCAGACAAAAAAGAGGTGGCGGAGGGACTGAACTAGGGTGACCAGATGCAAAAAGTCCAAAAGCAGGACAACAGTAAGATTTTGGTGGGATAAAGTGGGACAAAGTGGGACAGATAGATAATGTAAATTTTTGTATTAGAATAACATGGTCTTCACCGAAACCAATGTTTTTTTTTGCTTCAAAAAGAGGGACATCCTCTCAATATGTGGGACGTTCGGTCAAATGGTGGGACAGTACAACCAAAAGGGGGACACCTGGTCACCCTAGACTGAACACGTACTTTACATCAGTGGCAAGTAATCTGGTAAAAGATCTCCCACAGCATTCAGGGCGTTTTGGAGAAGCACGGGTTAATGAGTATTACTCACAACTAGAGCTGCAAGAGGACTCCTTTTCTTTTAGTAAAGTGACAGAGAGCGGAGTCCTCAAGAGGCTATATCAACTTAATTCCAGTAAAGTGACAGGATTAGATCAGATGCCTGCTAGGTTTCTTAACGACGCAGCAGAGAGCATCACACCTGCTATTACCCACCTAATCAATCTCTCCATTGAGCATGGGAAGGTACCAGCAGATCTAAAGAGTGCTAGAGTAATCCCACTCTATAAGAAAGGTAATAAGTCAGACAAGGGTAACTATAGACCAATTAGCATTTTAAGTATACTATCAAAAGTCATGGAAAAAATCATTCATGAACAGATCAATACATATTTAGTGAGTAACAATATCCTATTTGAGCATCAGTCAGGCTTTAGACAATCTCATTCCACTGAGACTTGTCTGGTGTATTTGACTGACTGCATCAGAAAGGAGATTGATGCAAAGAAATTCTGTGGAATGATCATGTTGGACCTACAAAAGGCCTTTGATACGGTTGACCATAGTGTCCTTTTATTTAAATTGAAGGCGATTGGGTTTAGTTGGTCAGCGTTGAACTGGGTCACCTCATATCTATCAGGCAGGTCTCAGATGGTAGATGTAAACGGGACCTACTCCTCAGCCAAGGCGATCACCTGCGGGGTGCCTCAAGGGAGTGTCCTGGGGCCGCTCTTCTTTCTCATTTACATAAATGATATGAAGAATGCCTGTTCATCAGACCTTTTTCTTTATGCGGATGACTCAGCCATTCTGGTCTCCCATAAGGACTTGGCAGTAGTGGAGAGGACCCTTAGTGAGGAGCTATCAAATGTGCAGACATGGCTGTCAGATAACAAACTATCTCTTCATCTAGGAAAAACAGAGGCCATCCTGTTTGGATCAAAGAAACGGCTTGGTAAAGATATTGAAATGAAGGTAAGAGTAGGTGAAAAGCAAATAACAAACAAGGATTCTGTTGTATATCTAGGCTGCATACTGGACAAACATCTTACAGGAGAGGCCATGGCTAAAAAAGCCCACACTAAAATCTGCCAGAAAACGAAATTCCTAGCTAGACAAGGGAAACTACTGGACCAGGCAACACTTAAAATGCTAGCGGGCGCATTAGTACAGAGTCACTTTGACTATGCTGCCACCTCCTGGTTCAGTGGCGCTCCACAGGTCCTGAAAAATAAACTTCAGACAGCTCAAAACAAATTAATTAGAGTAGTCCTTAAACTACCTCCACGCACTCACCTAGGGCCAACTTTCTTTAGGCAACTAAACTGGCTTCCGGTCAATAAAAGGGTAATTCACATCAAATTAGGTCTCACACACAAGATAGTTCAAAATACAGGTCCGAAATATCTATCTAATTATTTTAATCGATTCCGTGACAATCATTCATACTCCACTAGAAGGAGCAGTACGGATTTTATTCTGCCAAGATTTAACTCCCTAATGGGCACAAATACATTTTTATATTCTGCAGCACTGGAGTGGAACAAGCTTCCAGTGGCCCTGAAAAACATCGAAGAGGGGGGAAGTTTTAGACGTGCCACAAAGAAATGACTAGCCAGTGAAGTATAGAATAGCCATAGGAAGGAGAGGGTAGGAAGTGCTTTTTTGTATGGGGTTGCTATTATGTTTTATTCTGTTTTTTATTATGATGATCTTTGTTTTATTATGATGCTCTATGTTTTATTATGATGCTCTATGTTTTATTATGATGCTCTATGTTTGTATTATGATGCTCTGTTTTAGTATGTTTTATTATGATGCTCTATGTTTTATGATGTCTGTCCATGTCCAAAATCAGGGACCATGATGGAAATAAGTGCTTGCACTTTCTCATGTTTTTATCCCTCGGATGCTGTCTTTTACTCCACAATAAAAATCAATCAATCAATCAGTCAAGTTCTGCTCAACTCATGTGGTCACATGACAAGAACTACATGAAGACCCTGTGATTCAACTGGGTCTAATGCTAAATTTTAGGGCTTGATGGATATTGCCGTGTTGCGGTTGCGGTAATGTTAAGATAGAAGGTTAGGGTTAGGGTTGGGGCCAGGCAATCAGAAAAGTGTGTCTCGGTAGTCTTGAGCGGCGCGATCTCGCTTAGTATTGTTAATGAACCATCATCATAGTATTGCTGTTTTTGTCTCAGGGTGGGTGGCTTGGTCCATTTACTTTAGCAGATACGAAACGTAAGTATATCATGTATACAATACGAAAATATATTAAGTTTGGCTAAAACATAAATTTGATTGATAAGTACTTTATTTACATATTCGAAGCGAGATTATGCGATATGCGTCTTTGATCGATAGACCCACTACACACGACCACTCCAGCAGTATGTGGCAATTCCAGGTGTAGGGGTGGCAGAATAAACAACACACAGACAGGTTGCAGTTCCCAAAATCATACTCTTTATTTTCTTAGTCAAATAATAACGGTTTGCTGTCGGCCGGGCGGCGTCTCCGCTCTGTGGCCTTTTGCCTTGCGCTGCTACGGGGGACTGAGAGGAGGCTCCTCGGCTCCATTAAGTCCCCCCTCTCCAACAGGCGCACCGCGCCGTGATTCGCTAATCAGGTAATCACTCTGATGGGTATTTAGTGACAGGTGCGTCCGGAAGCGGACGCCCAAACATGGGCAGCGCCCAGCCATTGGGTCGCCACATAGCGCCCATCAATCACCAAGCCCAGGGGTGGCTTGGGGTTGCCACAGTACCCCCCCTCCAGCTCCGACCGTCGGGGAAGAGCGTCCGACGCCCAACAGGCATCCTTCCTGGAGAGGGCGTCTGCGTTGCCATGCGCCACCCCTGACCTGTGAATGACAGAAAAGTTAAATGACTGTAACTCCAGAAACCATCGAGTCACCCTGGCATAGGTCCCCTTTGTCTTGGCCATCCAGACTAGGGGGGCGTGATCCGTCACCAGCGTGAAACGCCTCCCCAGCAGATAATAGCGGAGCGTCTCCAGTGCCCACTTAATTGCCAGACCTTCGCGCTCCACCGCAGAATAGTTGCGCTCGTGTGGCAGCAGCTTCCTGCTCACATATAAAATCGGATGTTCCTCACCCTCCAGTTGCTGGGAGAGGACCGCTCCCAGTCCCACCTCTGATGCGTCTGTTTGTACCGTCATCTCCTTGTCGAAGTTCGGGGAGATCAGCACCGGTCCCGAACAGAGGGCAGTCTTGAGGTCCTCGAACGCCGCCTCCGCCTCCGGTGTCCACTTCACCGTGAACGGCTGCCGCGCCTGGGTCAGATCTGTGAGGGGAGCAGCGCGAGCAGCAAAGTTAGGGATAAACCTCCTATAATAGCTCGCTAGCCCATTAAATGTCCTGACCTGCTTCTTGGTTAAAGGGCGAGGCCACTCCCTTATTGCATCAATCTTCCTCTTCTGCGGTTTCACATTGCCCCGGCCTATTGTGAACCCCAGGTACTCTGCCTCTTCTAATCCCAGCCTGCATTTCTTTGGGTTGGCGGTGAGACCCGCCTCCCGGAGGGCCCCCAACACCGCTCTCACCTTTTGGAGGTGGGTGTCCCAATCTGACGAGTGGATGATAATGTCATCGAGATATGCGGCTGCATACTCCCGATGGGGCCGTAGTACTCTGTCCATCAGCCTCTGAAAGGTAGATGGCGCCCCATGCAGGCCAAACGGGAGAACTTTATAATGGAACAGCCCATCTGGGGTGGAGAAAGCCGTCTTCTCCCTTGAGGCGGGGGCCAGAGGGACTTGCCAATAACCCTTCGTTAGGTCTAGTGTCGTGATAAATCTGGCCAGGCCCAGTCTGTCAATGAGCTCATCCACTCTAGGCATGGGATAGGCGTCAAACTTTGAAATTTCATTAAGCTTCCTGAAATCATTACAGAACCTGGTTGTTGAGTCGGGTTTTGGCACTAAAACAATAGGACTGGACCACCCGCTATGAGACTCCTCAATTACTCCCATCTCCAGCATGACCCGCACTTCTCTTCTGACTGCCTCTCTTTTTGCCTCTGGGATACGATAGGGCTTCAGCTTTACCTTGTCTCCCGGGCTGGTAATGATGTGGTGCTGGGCCAATGTGGTGCGGCCCGGCGTGGCCGAGAACACGTCCCGGTTCTGTTGGACCAGCTCCCGAAGCTCCTGCCGTTGGGTCGGGGACAACTGTTCCCCGATGGGAACATCGGCCGCCTCTGCCACCTGCTGCGCAAAAGGGGGAAGAGGGGGGGGCGAGAGCAACACATCCCGGGCATGCCATTTCTTCAACAGGTTAACATGGTATAACTGTCGATGCTTCCTACGGTCGGGCTGGTGGACCTTGTAGTTGACGGGACCCACTTTCTCGATTATGTCGTAGGGTCCCTGCCATTTGGCTAGGAATTTGCACTCTGCTGTCGGTACCAGTACTAGGACTCGGTCCCCCACATTAAACTCCCGTGGCTGTGCGCCCCGGTCATAAATGCGCTTCTGTGCGTCTTGGGCCTGTTGCATGTGTTCTCTCACCACTGGCCAGAGCGCCTTCATCCTGTCTCTCATTACCTGCACATGCTCTATGAGAGACCGGTGGGGCGACGGCTGTTCCTCCCAAATCTCCTTTGCGATGTCCAGGAGACCCCGCGGCTTGCGGGCGTAGAGCAGCTCAAATGGCGAGAAGCCAGTGGAGGCCTGTGGGACCTCACGCACAGAGAACATCAGAAAGGGCAACAACTGATCCCAATTCTTCCCATCCTTCTCCATCACCTTCCTTAGCATGCTTTTCAGGGTCTTGTTAAAGCGCTCGCACAGTCCATCCGTCTGTGGATGGTATATGGAGGTTCGTAGCTGTTCCACTTTCATTAGTTTGCACATTTCTTTCATGACCCGCGACATAAAGCACGAGCCCTGATCCGTGAGAATAGAGTCGGCAATTCCCACCCGACTAAACAAATGAAAGAGCTCCCGTGCCACAATTTTGGCCGTCACCGTGCGTAACGGGATGGCTTCGGGGTAACGGGTAGCATAATCTATGATTACCAGTATATACTGGTGGCCTCGGGACGATTTAACTAGAGGGCCCACTACGTCGAGGGCAATTCTTGAGAATGGGGTCTCAATGATGGGCAGCGGGATCAGAGGACTTTTATATTGTACCTTCGGTGCTGCGCGTTGACACTCTGGGCAGCTCCGGCAATAGTCCTCTACCGCTCTCTTCATGCCCGGCCAATGGAAACGTGCCCTTATGCGCTCCATGGTTTTGTCCACGCCCAGGTGCGCTCCGAGGATATGTGAATGCGCCAGCTGGAGTACAGTGGGAATAAAGAACTTCGGTACCAGCAATAGATCCCTAACCTCATCATTCTTTTTTACAACTTGGTACAGCAATTGTCTTTTTATTGCAAAGTGAGGATATGGCAGGTTACTCACCCCCTCCACGGGATTTCCATCTATGGTCTTGATATTCGCCCGGGCCTGCGTTAGGTTTGGGTCTTCCAGCTGGGCCGTTCCGAACTGACCCGCCAGGTCCCTCCCCACCTCGTCCGCCTGGGAGAACTCCGCAAAGGGGTCCTCGTCACTGTTATCCGTCTCGGGGCCCGCTTGGGGCGCTGGCGCGTCGTCACCCACACCTGATGCCGTCTCTGTCTCACTCCCCGGTATATCCAGGGGTTCCGGCGCGTCGTCACCTACATCTGAGGCCGTCTCAGTCTCACTCCCCGTTACGTTCAGAGCACACACCTTCGGCTGACGTAACCCTTTCTTCTTCCTCGGTTTACCCGTAGAGGGTGGGGTGCGCGGGGAGATGACGGCTGAGCACAGCTGGCGATACAGGGGGCAGTCTCGACCAATCAGCAGCGCTACCGGCAGGTTAGGTATGACGCCGGCTGTCATCGAGCAGACCCCCTTGGTGGTTGTCAGGGTGATCGGCGCTGTAGGATACAACTTTGTGTCCCCGTGCACACAGGACACTGACACTTGCGGAGCCTCTGCGTCGCAGTGTGCCAAATGGGGCTGAACCAGCGTTATGGCACTACCCGAGTCCAGGAGCGCTACGGCATCTTTGTCGTTGACGCGCACGGGTAAAAGTGTCGCCGATGTTTCCTTATGGGCCCAACAGGCTGCGCCATAGTTGCACGTCTTTCCGCGGGGGTCTGAAGCTGCCGCCGATGGCATGGACACATCCCGGCCTGGGCAGTTCCACAAGAGATGCCCGGGCTCGCCGCAGTCGTAGCAGCGTCTTTGGTCCTGGTCGAACAGCGGTCTTCTTCGGGGTAGTTCGGGCTCACCTGCGTTCCCTACCCGGCCCCTTGGGTGGGGCTCGTCGGGACCCCTCCTTGTTCTCGGCCGCTCTGGCTTTTCCCCTCGCCCCCCTTTGAGTAACTCCCGCGTTACCTGGTGGGCCTCCACAATATTCACCAGCTGCTCCACGGAGCGGGGGTCCGCTTGACTCGCCTGCTTCTTCGAGTCATAGGGGAGGGCTCTGACAAAGCGGTCCATAACAATCCATTCCAAAACCGTGGGCCCTCCGGGGTCAGTCATTAGCCAGGCTCGGCTTGTGCGGACCAGGTCGTGCATCTGGGAGCGCGGGGAGGCCTGTGCGTCATACACCCAGTCATGGAACCGCTGCGCGCGGGACTGCAGACTATGGCCGTACCGGGACAGAATTTCCTGCTTTAGCCGAGTGTAGTTCCCGGCTTGCTCCGGTGGCAGGTCCTGGTAGGCCTTTTGTGCATTACCCGACAGGAAGGGGGCCAGCAGTCCCCCCCAGTCGTCTTCGGGCCAGCCCTCCCGGCCGGCGGTGCGCTCAAACGCCAGGAGATAGGCTTCTATATCCTCCTGCTCCGTCAGCTTGGGGATGAAGCGCCCGGGGTTAGGCCGCGTCCCGGCGGCCCCTTCCTCCTGCCGGTGAGCGGCCATCCGCTGGAGCTCCGCGTGGATCATCCCCGTCTGTTTCCTCTGTTCGTGCAGGGCCTCTTCGTGCCGGGTCTGTTGTTCCATGCTCGCCTGTACAAGCTGCTGCACCAGCGCGTCCATGCTTTTTCCGTTATTAAATTTATATATATATATATATATATATATTTTTTTTTTTATTTCTTTTATTCTATTCTGATAAAGTCTATTGTTGTTTATTCTGCACCCCTGATTGCCAGTAGACTATGCCCGCATTCTCCACCACTGTGGCAATTCCAGGTGTAGGGGTGGCAGAATAAACAACACACAGACAGGTTGCAGTTCCCAAAATCATACTCTTTATTTTCTTAGTCAAATAATAACGGTTTGCTGTCGGCCGGGCGGCGTCTCCGCTCTGTGGCCTTTTGCCTTGCGCTGCTACGGGGGACTGAGAGGAGGCTCCTCGGCTCCATTAAGTCCCCCCTCTCCAACAGGCGCACCGCGCCGTGATTCGCTAATCAGGTAATCACTCTGATGGGTATTTAGTGACAGGTGCGTCCGGAAGCGGACGCCCAAACATGGGCAGCGCCCAGCCATTGGGTCGCCACATAGCGCCCATCAATCACCAAGCCCAGGGGTGGCTTGGGGTTGCCACAAGTATTACTTCATTGAGTGTCTGAGACTGCACACACACGCATGTACACACACGCACACATACACAAACATTTACAAACTCACGTACACACATTTAAAAACACAAAAACTCACACGTACACTAACTCACGTGCACACAGGGCCGCCTCAGGGGGTGTGCGAGCAGTGCGTTTTTTTTTTTTTTTTTTTTTTTTTTGCGAGGCCCCCTTTCCCGCGAGGCCCTTTTTCATCACAGACCTAAAATCTAGTTTTGCTTATATGCTTATATATTTCACATTAGACACGTTTGTAGAATGTGTCTGACTTGTTCCTGCCTCTGCGGCTCTGCAGACTGCAGTTTTCCGGTTTCTGCGGCTTTGCTGCTCTACAGATTTTAGGATAGTGTTTCCGGGCTCTTCTCCCGTCCGCCGTAATACACCAAATAGAAGAAGAAGAAGAAGAAGAAGACACACGAGGTAGAGGGATGATCTAATTCAGCGCTATTCAGAGGAGCCAGTGGATGTCTTTTCAAAAGCAGCATGGATCAGAAGAAATTACACCGTGGGCCAAGAAAGTCTCCTTCCAACTTTACCATTGGCATTGATACTGCGTTATGGTGAGTCAAGCTATTATTATATTCCCGCCGTGGATCTATCTCTCTCTCTCTCTCTCTGGAGCGACTAGCTGTAGCCTGTTGTAGTATGGAGTTAGTAGCTAACGGTGTGTGGCCTGGTGTCAGCGCCTGTATTGCTTTTCTCATGTTGTAGTTTCAGTGGTAGTGCGTTAGCTAATGGTTAGCGATAGCCGGGTTGAGCTAACTGGCTAACTGATAGCATCAAAGTAACGTGCGCAGCCAGCAGCTAACGTCGTAGCTAGCTGCCGGCTAGCTGCCGGCTGCGCACGTTACTTTGATGCTATCAGTTAGCCTAGGCTAGAGTTAGCTGTTAGCTTGTGCTACGAGTCGACCATTGACATTAGCCGTGAGAATAGCAGGGGGTTCTGGCTTATTTTGTCCCGCCAGCGAGAGGCCTTTCGTCAACGTGGAGACCTGTGTTGCGGCCTTTCGCCCTGCGTTCCTTGGTGCAGGTAAGATTAATGAAAATGTCATGACATTACCCCACTCTTCCTTCCTTCCCCTCCCGAATGTTTTGTTAATAACGATGTTTTTTTCCAGGCAAAACATATGCTACTTCACAACATTTGGAGATACGGCATGTGCTGTGTGTGAATGTCTTGGTCGTTTGTGTAGCTTGGGTAGCGTTGGGCCGTTGGCCAAAGCTGTGTGTGGCCTGGTGTCACAGTACCTGACTAGCCTATTTAGCTGATGTCGGCCATTGGCTCCTTGCTGCTTTGGTTTCTCTGGTATAGACCCTCTTCTCTTTGGATTTAAGTGTTGATCTTTGTCCTTTTGGATCTCTCATACATGCTCTCTCTCTAACACACACACATGCTCTCTCTCTCTCTCTCTCATACATGCTCTCTCTCTAACACACATGCTCTCTCTCTCTCTCTCTCTCTCTCTTTCTAACACACACAGTCTGCCTATGGCGGCCTTTCTCGATGGCTAGGCTGTGCTCGCTGAGTCTGTATAGTCAAGGATCTTCAGTCACAGTGCTCAGGTATTCTGCCACTGTGTACTCTCTGTTTAGGGCCAAATAGCATTTCAATTTCTTTCCAATGTGTCTCTCTCTCTCTCTCTCTCTCTCTTGGATTTAAGTGTTGATCTTTGTCCTTTTGGATCTCTCATACATGCTCTCTCTCTAACACACACATGACAAACACACATGTGCTCTCTCTCTCTCTCTCTTTCTAACACACACAGTCTGCCTATGGCGGCCTTTCTCGATGGCTAGGCTGTGCTCGCTGAGTCTGCATAGTCAAGGATCTTCAGTCACAGTGCTCAGGTATTCTGCCACTGTGTACTCTCTGTTTAGGGCCAAATAGCATTTCAATTTCTTTCCAATGTGTCTCTCTCTCTCTCTCTCTCTCTCTCTCTCTCTCTCTCTCTCTCTCTCTCTCTCTCTCTCTCTCTCTCTCTCTCTCTCTCTCTCTTGGATTTAAGTGTTGATCTTTGTCCTTTTGGATCTCTCATACATGCTCTCTCTCTAACACACACACACACATGACAAACACACATGTTCTCTCTCTCTCTCTCTCTTTCTAACACACACAGTCTGCCTATGGCGGCCTTTCTCGATGGCTAGGCTGTGCTCGCTGAGTCTGTATAGTCAAGCATCTTCAGTCACAGTGCTCAGGTATTCTGCCACTGTGTACTCTCTGTTTAGGGCCAAATAGCATTTCAATTTCTTTCCAATGTGTCTCTCTCTCTCTCTCTCTCTCTGTACACTGTATATTGACTGTAGAACGGGAGCTCTCTCTCGCTCTCTCTTTTGCTATATGTTGACTGTATCATGCCCCGCCTCGGGCAGCGCTATTATTTAAGAATATGTTGACTGTATAAATCTCGCACAAGGCCTCGCATTTCTCCCAGGCGGCCCTGCGTGCACATGCATGCATACGTATGATTTAAGTGACGGTATATGACCTTAACGGCCCCTCATATAAACAGTCACACACACACACGCACGCACGCACGCACGCACGCACGCACACACGCACACACACACACACACACACACACACACACACACACACACACACACACACACACACACACACACACACACACACACACACACACACACACACACACACACACACACACACACACACACACACACACACACACACACACACACAAACAAATAGATAAGCGTGCTCCTCTCTCCGGTGATGCTGGTCCAGGATTGCTTCAGGAGACCGAGACCACCTGGAAGCAAGCGTTCAGACATCCCCAAACAAACCAATCCCAAGGGGGTAAACCCTATAGCATGGAACCAACCACGCTAAACGAGGCAGATGTGAAAGTGTCCACTTTGAAATTGTGATTGAGGGAACGCCGGCCCGAGGACACACAGGCCCACACGTACACATATGTGTATTTGCATGCTCGTAATGTATTACTCATTTTCACATTTGGGGCTTTGGTTACACTAATAAGATTGTTGCCACCTGGCTCCATGGTGACATGAATGATGACTGGCAGTAGCCGTTGCCAATATCCATCATCGTTTGCCATCAGCGCATTAGGACCGTGTGTATAATCAAGCCTCCGGCCAAGGTCAAATGAAGTAATTATGATATTGATGATATAAATGATAACGAGTGTGTTTGTGTGTGTGTGTGTGTGTGTGTGTGTGTGTGTGTGTGTGTGTGTGTGTGTGTGTGTGTGTGTGTGTGTGTGTGTGTGTGTGTGTGTGTGTGTGTGTGTGTGTGTGTGTGTGTGTGTGTGTGTGTGTGTGTGCGTGTGTGACTGTGTTTATGCATGCATGTGCACGTGAGTTAGTGTACGTGTGAGTATTTGTGTTTGTAAGTGTGTGTACGTGAGTGTAAATGTTTGTGTATGTGTGCGTGTGTGTACATGAGTGTGTGTGTGTGCAGTCTCAGACACTCAATGAAGTAATACTGCTGGAGAGGTTGTGTGTAGTACTAGTGGGTCTATCGTGCTCTAG
>NC_140165.1:42114437-42191937 GCF_963971535.1 Notolepis coatsorum
CACACACACACACACACACACACACACACACACGTACACACACGTACACACACACACACACTCAAGGATGTTGATACACACGCTTACACGTACATGGCACCACAGTGGTGTAGTGGTTAACACTGTCGCCTCACAGCTAGAAGGTCCTGGGTTCAATTCCCGCTTGGGGAACAGGTTGCCGTGTTGCCAGTTACCCAGGTGGGGTATCTCCCGGGTCTTTCTGTGTGGAGTTTGCATGTTCTGTGTGTGTGTGTGTGTGTGTGAATCTGATGACAAATAAAGACTTCTACATACTGTACATCCACATGCATACATATACTGTACATAGTCACACATAAACAACCGTCCTCAATGTATCCCTCCCTCTTTTTTACATAAACAACCGAACCAATGATGCACACACACATACACACACTAAACCACAACTTATTCCTCTATCTCTGCCTCCCCTCCCTCCCTGCCTCTCTCTATCTCTCTCATACACAGACACACACACACAAATACAACCGCACATAGAGAGCTGCATACTGGTGGCCTATATTTAGCCTGTGCACCGAGTCTTTCTTTACCCCCAAACTTGTTATTGAGAAGGGAAAACTTTCCATGATCTCGTATGCAAATAGCCTAATTCTCCCTACTGCCTGCTCCACTAACCGACTAAATCCACCAAGACGCAGGGAAGCCTAGACCCAGTTAGAACAGCATCAGAATACATTCCTCAAGGTTTCCAATAAGTCCTCTTTGCATTTGTTTTGACAGGCTGTATGCAATTATTGGGTCTGGTTGTAGGATGGTATAGCAGCACAGATTCAAGATTCAAGATTCAAGAGGTTTATTTGTTACATACATACCAGGGCATACAGTGAAATGCGGGTGGCCATGCCCGCTTTGATTGTGCAATAATACTAAATAATAAAATAGACATAATAAACAGGTAATAAAAATAGACATAAAATAGACATGATAAAATAGACATGTTAAAGTCCTGAGATAATGCAATACAATGTTAGCTACGAATTAAGGCACTGGGTCCTATTTACACTACTATAGAATATACAGTTTTGACTCTATATCCTTAAGCTATACTTGCTATTTCTAAACTATACTATACAAGAACCACAACAGTTATTTCCTTAAAGTGACCTTTATTTTCCTTGTTCCTTTAAAGTGTCCTTTCCATTGTGTTTAAAGTGACCATTTGTGTGTGAGCGAATGCAGAATGTGTGTTGTGTGTGTGTATGTGTGTGCTCATGTGTACTTATGTGTGTGGAGAGTTCAATGTTCTGATGGCCTGGGGGAAGAAGCTGAGCCTTAGTCTCACTGTCCTTGCTGCGTGTGTGCGTATGCGCTTGCCTGACCGCAGCAGCTTGAACAGGCTGTTGTTGGGGTTGTGGGGGTCTTTCATTATTCTGCAGGGATAATAATAATATCCATGATATAAAATATCATGGATATCTGGGAGAAATGATATGGTAGTTTTAATTTAAATTGAAATGAAGACAGTTTGAACATGACTCTAACTTCTCCGATAGTGGTCCAGACGGGCTTTTCCGTAGTTTCAGAAATAACCAGCATTCATGGAACTGGTGCGTTTAGGTACATTTATTGCAGAGTATGGAGCAGAGAGAATGTATGTGTTTCAGCTACATATAAGCCTTCCTCAGGGTTATACTGGATCACAGTGGCAGTGCCTCTTAATAAGATAAGATATGATAAGATTATTGTATTGATCCCCTTGGGGAAATGTGGGTGTCATAGCAGCATGGGGGAGGGGGGAGGGGGTACAGGTATGGGCAGGATAATAGTTTAGTTTAGTTTATTTATAATTTGTTTACCCAGGGACAGTGCACATTAATCAACATCTTCAGTTTCCACATCAATGTAAATGTGGCAGAATTAACTAATGAGCTAGTTTTCATCTGTAGTCCCTGCCTACCATGCATGTATTTATAGCGTGGGAGGAAACCAGAGTACCTGGAGGAAACCCACGCGAACACAGGGAGAACATGCAAACTTCACACAGAAAGCCCGCCTGGTGGGGTTCGAACCCAGGACCTTCTTGCTCTGAGGCAGCCGTTCTAACCACTATCCCACCGTGCCTTCTATATGTGTTAATAGAAGAAAAATAATTTAATATGGCAAGACAATTAAATATGAATATATATACTAGGAGTGGTTGTCTGAGTGCCCGTCTCCTGGCGCTGACTAAGGTGATGGATGCCTCGGGGTCTTGGCCAAGATTGTAGTGACTGCTCTACATGCACCTCCGAGGCCTTGGATCAGTTATTCACCGCCGTCTGTCCGTGGTCCTGTCAACTGATTAACAGTATTAACAGACTGTTAACAGATTAACAGTCAACGCGGTTTCATTGCTGGGTTAAGTACTTCTATTCTATTCACATAATACGCTTACTTCATATATCTACTCCATTCACATAATATATGCCTACCACTTGTATCTATTGCTATGTCCGCCTACTACAATCTCATGAGCTGTCTAACGCCTGTCCCGTCTCCCTGTCTCCCTATGACTTGCTGTCCTGGAGTGTTGACCGGAGTGTTGGACGTCCCGTGACGAAGGCCGGGATATTGCGACCCCCTCTGCGTGCCCCCCTGTCTCCGGAGGTATCGTAGTGGTGACCGGAGTGCCGGATGTCCCGCGATGATGTCGGGGAGTTTGCGACCCTCTCTGCACCACCCCCTATCTCCCTGTCTCCGGCTGTCCCTGAGCAACGACCGGAGTGTTGAATGTCCCGTGACTAAGATGGGGAGGACGTGACCCTCTTTGCGCCGCCCCTGTGCCTCAAATAGATCCGCTATCAACTCTATCTTTAATCTTTCAAAATGTTCAGTTGCTATCGCTATTAGCTCTATCTTTAATCTTTCAAAATGTACAGTTGCTATTGCATGCACTCATCTGTGTTTCACCACACACATGAGTGCATGCTTACCAACTGTCCGTCTGCAACACTACTATCACCAACATTTTAGAAGGGAGATCCCCCCTTGAATGGCCCTTCTAAGGTTTCTCTCCTCCACACTGCCTGTGGAGCTTTTTTCCCTATTGTTAGGTTTTAGTGAGTTTTTCCTTACCTTCGCGTGGGGTATGTCTGGGAGTGCTTGCGTTCTTTCATTTATTTGCATTCATCTAAAAATGTTTGGACCTTATGGTGTTCTTGTTCTGTTCTTGACTTATTGTTATGTTTTCTTCTTGACTTGTTTAAAGAAGACCTGTACGGCCCATGGGGACATTAACGTGTGTTGTCGGGCCCTATAAATAAATTTGATTTGATTTGATTTGATTAAATCACTAATATACACAAGGTGCAGGTAAGGGTCTGTACCCTAACTGGCATCATATACATCATACTTTATATGTTGTAGTCTGTGCAAGTTTTGGTGGTTAATGGTAAGACATTCCTTTTTTAAAAAAAATTTATTGATCTTTTTCCCCCTCTTTTTTCCTCCGATTTTCTCCCATCCCAATGTTAGTCGTTATGCCAATTCCCAATCCCCTTCCTGGTCGCTGCGCACTTACCCCCCACAGTCGGTCTGGGAGAGTGGAGGCTATCACGTGCTTCCTCCGACACACGTCTAGCCAATCAAACGCTTCTTTTCACCTGGCAGCGCGGACTCTCACTGAGAGGGTGTAACGTGTGGAAGGATCACACTTAGGTCCTATCCGCGCTGAGCAGGCGCCCCGACCGAACTGTAGGAGTCGCTGTTTACAACGACCCGGACCCACCCGCCAGCTTTCCCACCATCTAATACAGCCAATTGTATTAGTGTGAACGGCCAGCCAAGCTGGTGACAACGCCAGAGCTGTGAGCTGGATTCGAACAGGCGAATACAGCGTCTCCGGCGTTGGTGACAAACACAATCTCCGCTACGCCACCTGACCGCCCCCTAATGGTCAGACATTCCTAATAGTTCTTGAGTTCTGCAGCTGTTATTTCTCCAGCTGCTGGCAGCAGTCCGTTGATTGGTGGATTTTGTAATGGATATGATTAGGCTTAGCGAAATGGAAATCAGCAACAATGGTGAATATGATGAATGTCATCATTTAAAAAATTAATATATATATATATATATGTATATATATATATATATAAATATATATATATATATATATATATATATATATATATATATATATATATATATATATATATATATATATATATATATATATATATATATATATATATATATATATTGATCACTGGTCTTAGTACATTTTTGTGAGGAAACAGCCAATCTAATGACACAATGAATGAAGACATTATAATTTATCTTGACTGGATTGAACATAGTTTGTCAAACGATTGCCCTGCTCTATGATGAAAATGTATGTTCGTTTTTAATTTAATTTAAGCTACGTAAAAGCTATGTAAATCCAACTCAGCATAAATTACTGACTGACTGACTGAAGGTTAAACATATGCCTGAACTGTAAACAGAAAACAGTTTTGCACGCATTCATTTAGAGAGTTTAAATATGTCATCCAGTGATGTCATCAAATAACACATAATCCTTTGTGTTGTGTTATTTACAGCTCAATGAAATAATAGAAATTAAAGCAATCCCTATTGCAATACGCACTAGTCTTTTTTCAATCTACATAATTTAATACAACAGCAGCAATTAATACATCACTGGAGTCATATTAAGTCATAATAAATAATGAATCAGCATTGTTTTTTTTGGTGAAGTTCCCATTTAATTGAGCCATTTGGAAGGGTGTGTGTGTGTGTGTGGGGGGGGGCAGACCAGAAGGTCCTGATGGGATACAAACACCATCTGAGACCAGCCTGGTTCCAGAGGCGAGGGAGTCTTGACCACCGCACCGTCTCTGGGCAACACATGGCTGAACAGCCGCTCACACCACCGTAGAGGATGGACAGAAATAGCAATGTGAGCAGCCAAGTGAACCATTACAGATAAGGCTGGGTCACATCTCTACACGCTGGACAGGCCACAGAGAGTATGTCTGAAAAGAAATGTGGATTTCTCTATGGGGGACAGACCTGGGGGGAAAAGTAAATCTGTGCCATGCATTCATGCTGGCTTGACATACAAACGAGTAGGGTGCATGCATAGACTGTAGACACGTCTATATCTGTACAATACATATAGTAGGCTATATCATGAGCATGGAAAACAAAACAAATACATATATTATATTGAGCTTTAAAGGTTTCACATCAACACAGAACAAAGCGAATACAAACATATATATGTTCATAGTTTACCTGCTTAAATCAACATTTTCAAAGATGTTATTTGGCCCACGTGACCTGTCTGTAAAGCTACTTATGTGAATAACACATGTTCAACCAAAGTTCAACACTCAGCAATAACTGTATAATTCCGAGATTGTGATATGTCTTCATGAAAAAAGACTATTCAAATGAATTGTAATCATCTGCCGACTAATGTAGGTGTGTGGGTACAGTGTGTAAACAGGGATTTCACTTTTATTATATTCTATTTTGGACATTCTCTTACAACATAGACCGTAAGGTTCAGGTGGCATATTTGATTTCAAGATCAAATATGGGGCCTTTATTTGAATTATTATTAAGAATAATTTTTAACACAGCAAATTAAGCTCAACATTTGGGAAACGTAACCATATTTCTTATTTACCGATGATGTTCTCTTAGACTACGTTCACACTGCAAGCCTTAGCGCTCAATTCGGATTGAAAATTGGATCAGATTTTTCTTTGTTTGGCACATTATATATATTTCTTTTTAAACATGGCCAAGATCAGATTCCAGTGTGAACTGGCCATGCTCCTGAACTGCATGCGCAAATGAACAATGAAGAAGAGGGATGTACAAGATTGTGACAGATGTCAATCTAGAGTGACATAAAAGTCGGACAAAAGTCGCATGACTGTTCAGACTGAGGTCTGAGATCAGACCTGTATCTGATTTAGAACCACATGTGAAAGTGGCCCAGATCAGATTAAAATAAATCTGATCTGAGTCACATATAAGCAAATAAATCACATTTGGGCCACTTTTGTCTGCAGTCTGAATGTAGCCTACTAATAATCTCTCAGAACAGTCTCTGATGAAATGGATGAAATGCAGGCGGCGCGGTGGTTTAGTGGTTAACACTGTCACCTCACAGCTAGAAGGTCCTGGGTTCGATTCCCACTTGGGGACCAGGTTGCCGTGTTGCCAGTTACCCGGGTGGGGTATCTCCCGGGCCTTTCTGTGTGGAGTTTGCATGTTCTCCCCCTGTGCTCGAAACGTAACCATATTTCTTATTTACCGATGATGTTCTCTTAGACTACGTTCACACTGCAAGCCTTAGCGCTCAATTCGGATTGAAAATTGGATCAGATTTTTCTTTGTTTGGCACATTATATATATTTCTTTTTAAACATGGCCAAGATCAGATTCCAGTGTGAACTGGCCATGCTCCTGAACTGCATGCGCAAATGAACAATGAAGAAGAGGGATGTACAAGATTGTGACAGATGTCAATCTAGAGTGACATAAAAGTCGGACAAAAGTCGCATGACTGTTCAGACTGAGGTCTGAGATCAGACCTGTATCTGATTTAGAACCACATGTGAAAGTGGCCCAGATCAGATTAAAATAAATCTGATCTGAGTCACATATAAGCAAATAAATCACATTTGGGCCACTTTTGTCTGCAGTCTGAATGTAGCCTACTAATAATCTCTCAGAACAGTCTCTGATGAAATGGATGAAATGCAGGCGGCGCGGTGGTTTAGTGGTTAACACTGTCACCTCACAGCTAGAAGGTCCTGGGTTCGATTCCCACTTGGGGACCAGGTTGCCGTGTTGCCAGTTACCCGGGTGGGGTATCTCCCGGGCCTTTCTGTGTGGAGTTTGCATGTTCTCCCCCTGTGCTCGCAAGGCCCCCCCCCCCCCCCCCCCCCCCCCCCATAAGATACACCCAATGGAAAAAAACATGCAGTACAGATCGCTAACGCTGTCGCATCCCTGACGAAGACGGACAGGAGCACTTGTATTGGTCCCCGGGCGCGGCGCACGCTGCAGCCCTTGTCTGCTCCCGGCTGCCCTTGGGAGAAGGGACCACAGGATGGGAAAAGCAGAGAACATTTCATCAGTGACTCAGTGCATGTGTGTGTGTGTTCCTGTGGGTCGCTTGTTAGGAAATCTGCATGACAAATAAAGACTTATTCTTCATGTGTGTGAGGGACTGCATGTATGTGTGTAAGTAAACATGTAAGTAAGTAGGAGGGTTATGAGGACTGCATGTTGTGTGTAACTAGGAGGGATATGAGGACTGCAATGAAAATAACTGGATAAAAAAAAGAGTCTGCGCTGGCAGGTGAAAAGAAGTGGCTGGCTGACTCCGCATGTATCGGAGGGGACATGTGATAGTATCTAACAACCCTCCCTAGACCGACCAGTGGGGGGCACATGCGAGCAACGACCAGGAAGGGGAGGGGGGAATTGTCATGACGACTAAATTGGGATGGGAGAAAAACACAGAAAAACAGGAGGAGAAAAAGTGGATACAAAAAAAGAATATAGTTATAGCTCTACGAACAAGGTGACTCAGTCCTATATTTTAAAGCGTGGCAATGCTAACACAGGGCCATGGCTAATCCCTGGCAGTCAATGAGTTAATTGATGTGTAGCACCTGTGTAGGAAGTGGTAGTTAATTATGTGTGGCACCTGTGTGAAGCCTGATGTGAGGCTATACCAGGTGTACATGAGGGCCATTTTGGCCAACCTGCTCAGTTACAAAGTAGGTAAGTAAGTAAATAGTGAAGCTCCGTAAGTGTTTTGTTAGTCTGTTTAGTATTGTGAGTTATTGTGGAACTCATTGTATATTGTAGGTATAGTGTATTTTTGCTTTGTTATTTTGCTTGTGTCACTGTTTTGTAAAGTAATGTCACCTCTGCACCGTGGGAGGCCGGCGAATAAAACTACACCAAGATAATTTTTCCGACTACGCCATTGTTTGTGGGAGTTTTTTGAGGAGTCTAGAAAGAACCCCGCCACAGCAGGTATGTACAGACAGATGTGTATAAATACACGGTACAAATATATATATCTTCTTTTTTTTCAATATATTGTTGAAAGTAAATGTAATACAATTTTAAAGAAAGGAAAATGTGCATCTTTGATTATGTCCAGCACTTACCCCTAGGCTAGGATCAACTTACCCCTAACCTGTATCAACTTACCCCTAGCATGTATCAACTTACCCCTAGCCTGGATCAACTTACCCCTAACATGTATCAACTTACCCCTAGCCTGGATCAACTTACCCATAGCATGTATCAACTTACCCCTAGCCTGGATCAACATACCCCTAGCCTGTATCAACTTACCCCTAGCATGTATCAACTTACCCCTAGCCTGTATCAACATACCCCTAGCCTGGATCAACTTACCCCTAACCTGTATCAACTTACCCCTAGCATGTATCAACTTACCCCTAGCCTGTATCAACATACCCCTAGCCTGGATCAGCTTACCCCTAGCATGTATCAACTTACCCCTAGCCTGGATCAACATACCCCTAGCCTGGATCAACTTACCCCTAACCTGTATCAACTTACCCCTAACCTGTATCAACATACCCCTAGCCTGGATCAAGAGTTGTTGGTACCCGGTAAGAAGGAAACAGAAACAGGGGTCCTTACTTCACCTCTGAAAAGGGAGGGAAATTAATAATTGTGTCCTGTTTGTGAGCGTGAGCTCCAATGTGTGGTCTCCCTGAGCGTGAGCTCCAATGTGTGGTCTCCCTGAGCGTGATGGATTAAGCAACATAGTGTCCCAGTACAGTGTCCATCTCATTGATTAGTCTGGCAATCTTTGATGGATTTGTATGGTCTGTGACGTCTCTGCCTACAACATTCGATGTCCTGTTTATTTATTTATTTATTTATTTATACATATTTACTTAATAGGGTGCAAGCCCCGAAGATAATCTGTGGTGTTGTTATTATTATTCAGCTTCCGCCATATGTACCTCAACGCAAGCGTAACTTTTTATGCAATTCAACCTAATGCGGATAGACCAGCAAGAGTTACGCGATGACACAACAAAGTGGAATGACCATACCTCAAACCTCAGTTCGAACGGCCGTATCTCATTAACCGTGTACGGTAGAGATGTGGAACTGGCTACACTGATGTACAGTATTTCCTGTCCATATGATGTATATCATGCCAGTTAGGGTACCTTGTGTATGCTGCACCTAGTGTATACAGTTTGCTTTACTCATAGTATATATTCAGATACAAATGATTCATTGCCTATATTTATTGTAACGTATAAAATATAACCGATAGGGCATACAGACCCTCATCTGCACCTTTGTTTATTTTTCTCATGTTTTTATATTCCGATCAAATTGTATTGCCTATATGTTTTTCTACTATTACCCTACCCATACCTGTACCTCCCCTCACCCAACCCCCTCCCCCATGCTGCCTCTACAGAATGATACAGAACTATCTTTAATTTCAAGAAAATGTATAAAGAAAAAACAATTAGACTTTATTTAGTGTTGTTGTTGTTGAGTGGTTGAGGGATAACAGCTTGTGTTGATTGTTAAATAATTGTAATTGACAGATCATTTATATTGCTTATTTATGTTTTGAATGGCAGGCAAAATACGATTTTCTTCTCCCTTCTCCTTTTCACTCATGGAATGTGCAAATTGAGACATGCTTTGATTATGAGACACTTTTTTCTTCCTTTATGGAACTGAACATTGTGCATTACCATGAACAGAACAAATTAAATACAATTATTTGAACACATCCTTTGTGTAAATTGTTTCTATTTGGTTGAAGTAGAATGTAAACAAATGTACACAAATCAAGCACATTAGTCTGGAGAAACTGAAGAATAACTTTATTATAGCAACGTCTCCAACACCACTACCACCACCATCACCACCACCACCATCACCACCACTACCACCACCATCACCACTACTACCACCACCATCACCACTACTACCACCACCATCACCACCACCACCACTACTACCACCACCATCACCACCACTACCACCACCATCACCACTACTACCACCACCACTACCACCACCAACACCACTACTACCACCACCACCACCACTACCATCACCACCACCACCATCACCACCACCACCACCATCACCACCACTACCACCACCATCACCACTACTACCACCACCATCACCACTACCACCACCATCACCACCACTACCACCACCATCACCACTACTACCACCACCACTACCACCACCAACATCACTACTACCACCACCACCACCACTACCATCACCACCACTACCACCACTACCAGGCCTGGACTGGCCATCGGGAGCACCAGGAGTTTTCCCGGTGGCCTGGCCTGCACAGATAAAAAAAAAAAAAAGGATATATAAAAAAAAAGATTATAATCTTTTTATTATTATTATTATTATTATTATTATTATTATTATTATTATTATTATTATTATTATATTTTTTTTGTCAGGCCATTGTTTCTAGTTGTGGCGGCGCGATAGTTAGATAACCTAGGTGGGTGGGGACCAACCAGGGCAGGATTTCACTGTCTGCGACAGAGTTGGAGAACTCTCTGATCTCCCTCTCGCGGATCACACACACACAAATGGAGCCGTGCTGCCGCTTGTGATTGGTGGAGGCGGGACCAGGCGATACAACTGATTGACAGCGGAGGTGGCGAATGGAATGGCAGATGGAACTATGCAGAATAACAGCCAGTGGGACTCGGGAGAGATAGAGCGAAAGTCAATTAACGTTGATGTCAAGATGGACAGTGGAAGAAAGAGAGGGTGGAGGAGAGAGGGATAAAACAAAGAAAAAGAAAGGCCCTTAGGAGATGCTGCTAAATCCGGCAACATTTATCAAATGTTTTCTTGCACCAAGGTCAAGGGACCAGCAGGTTAGTCAGTGATAAAAATAAACATGTGGATGTTAGCTAGCTAACGTTACCATGCAATGCATCATCTCCCCTGTCAAAAGCCCAATGTTAAATCTGCCAAGAAACAAATAAATAATTGAACCCTTGTGTTTGAAAACTAAAGTATTATACTCTTACCATATTAGGTGACTAAATTGACAAACGCCATAAAAAGATTATATGTTGAAATAATTTCCCACTTTATTTTCCATAATTATTTTATTCAACTTCAGCCCTGATCATAACCATTTTAATTTTTTTTTGTAATGTCAGATTAAAAATGAAATACTCCCACTTTTCTGAAAGGAGTTGTTAAATCTGACATTACAAAAAACAATATGTGGTGGTTATGATCGGGGCTGAAGTTGAATAAAGTTGAAAGTAAAAAAAACTCCAAGATAATTCAAATATTACACACCTTTGCCACATATATTAGCTGTAATGTACTTGAGCAGACACGGACACGACTTAGCTTGTAGACGTGTAGTTTATTTCTGATTTACAGTCGTGACCTACGGCAACTCTGTTGGGACACAACGGATGCAGAAAGCGAATCACATCAGTGTGTTAGTGAGATAACACACAGTATGTTACATCTCCCTTCTTTTAGCAAAAAACAATACACAATAACACATGCATGAATTTCCACACCAAACTTTTAAATCAAAACTGCTTGTTTGTTATTTTAAATTATTTCACACTAACTAGATAATCAGACTTTAATTAGAAACCGACTACCCAACTGTAGTACTATAATGACTATAACAATTAACGAAATAACAGTCACTGTGAGAACTTTACTTTAGCTAATGACTTTGCCAATAACCTGAAGATGAGTGTACTTAAAGTGCAAACAGAACAGTCACTTATAGATTCAGTCCATGGCATAATTCACTTAAAGATTGAGTCTGTCTGGATGTTTAACAACTCGGCCCTGCCTAGTAACATTCAGTCCAGGTGGCTGGGCTCGGGTGGGGCTCGGAGGCGGTTTGGGTGGGGAGTGGGGTATTCTAGGAAGAGCTGGAGGTTGTAACTCCTCGGCGGGTGGGCCTAATGTTTCAGTCCACGGTTCTTCCTGTACCCAGCGGCGAGGATGGTTAGCGGCTGGAGTGCTCATGCGAAGATGTTGACTGTTGCGGCGGTACTCTCTATCTCCACAGTCCACAACATAGGAGCGCGGAGCACTGTGGGGTTTCACTATTACTCCAGGGGACCACTTGTCGTTGCCAGGATGCGGCTGCATCCTAACCTCATCCCCAGGCTGAAGAGGAACACGAGAATTGCCTGCACTCTTTTGGTCGTAGTAGAACTTTTGAATGTCTTTGCTCGTGTCCAGCAGATGCTTGACTTTGTGGGGGTCATATCCTCTTGGTGCAAGTAGCTCACGAGCAGCAGGCAGCTTATCACGTGGCCTCCTGCCCATGAGTAGCTGAGCTGGCGACAATCCTACTGTCTCTAGTGGAGTTGTCCTGTAATCCATCAGCGCAAGGTGTTTGTCTGGTGCCTTGCACCAAAGCCTCTTCACAGTTTGCACTGCCCGCTCTGCTTCACCATTTGAATGCGGCATGTGTGGTGAAGATGTTTTGTGTGATATTCCATAGCTCTTGCAGAAGTCCTTAAATTCCTCTGAGGAGTATTGTTGACCGTTGTCTGTGCGAAGAGTGGCAGGGATGCCATGTCTGCAGAACTGAGCTTTCAGAGTCTCTATTGTGGTGCGGCTTCGCATGTCTTTCAGTACATCTACTTCAATGAATTTTGAGTAGTAATCCACAAGTAGGATGTACTACTTGCCTTCGAACTCGAACAGATCTGATGCTACCTCTTCAAATGGCAGCTCTGGTGGTTGAGTTGGTTTGAGGGGTTGTCTGGGCAGCTTGTTTTGAAAGTCTGCACACTTGCTACAGTTTCTGACCATTTCTTCAATTTCTGCACTCATGCCTGGCCAGTATAGCACTTCACGTGCCCGCTGTTTGCTGTTCACCATGCCTAGGTGAGACTGGTGTATGAGCTTTCGCATGTGCTCACGCATGGTGGGGGGCACCACTATACGCAGTCCTTTATAGATGATTCCATCAGACAGCACCAGCTGACTTCTTGAGTCCCAATATGGCTGAACATGAATGGGCACTTCCCGTCTGTGTTCAGGCCAGCCGTGGTGAATTGTTTGCTGGAGACCGATTAGTTCTTCTTTTGTGCTGTCTTGCAGCTCTGTGTACTTCTGGTCACTTACTGCAACATAGTTGAGCATGGAGACACACTCTAGTCCGCTTAACTCAGGTGTGCTATCTGGGAGCTGTGCTCTGGATAGTGTGTCGGGCAACTCCATGTCTTTCCCTCTTCTGTACTTGATTGTCAAGTCGTACCACTGCAGCGAGAGACGCATTCTCTGGATGCGCATGGGAGTGGCCAGCAGTGAGTTTTTTTTAAATATCTTCGAGTGGCTTGTGGTCATTGTACACTGTGACATGTGCTCCAAAAATGTAGTTGTGAAACTTGATGCATGCGTGCACGATGGAGAGCATCTCCTTCTCAATTTGCGCATAACGCGTCTCTGCGTCAGTCTGTGACCTCGAGGAGAATGCTATGGGATGACCGTCCTGGAGTAGGACAGCTCCTAATCCACTGCTGCTTGCATCACTGTGTATTTCAACAGGCTTTGCAGGATCAAAAAACTTCAGCACTGGAGGATGCGTGCACAACTCCCTGAGCCTGTCAAAGGCTTGCTGCTGAGCTGGCTGCCATGCAAACTCCACGTCATTTTTGAGAAGCTGACGCAGCGGGGCATCCACTTCACTGAGGTTCGGTATGAACTTTGACAAATTAATATGTTACAAAGCCCACAAAGCGTTTGACACCGTCTTTGTCTGTTGGTGGCGTCATGTACCAAACCACTTCCACTTTTGCGGGGTCTGGCTGTAGACCAGCAGCTGTTATCAGATGTCCCACATACGGCACTGATGCTTGGCGGATGTGACATTTGTGGAAGTTGAGTCTCAGATTGTAGCTTGTAGCTCTTTCCGCCACTCTGCAGAGGATTGCATCGTGCTCCTGGACTGTGGGGGCTGCTATTAGGATATCATCCATGACACTTATTGCTCCAGCTATGCCCTCAAGCATCTCATCCATGATGCGCTGGAAGATTTCTGGGGCGCATTTTATCCCGAATGGGAGTCTCAGCCATCTAAACCTTCCTATCAGAGTATTAAAGGTTGTTAGAAAGGATGAGGCTTCATCCAGCTCTATCTGCAAAAATCCTGATTTAGCATCTAACACTGAGAATACTTTAGCATTAGTGTTGTGAAGGGCCAGATTAAACCGAATATATATATTTATTTATATATATATATTTAATTGTATTTGTATATTCTCTAATATTCCCTGATATCCCTTGTATATTCCTTGTACAATATGCATTGAATATCCATTCTAGCCTACTGAACATCCCATAATAGTCTCCATTCTACTATTGGTCGAGACCTTGGTGCCAGGCTGCCATACCCCTCAGACCCAGTTCAAACGTACCGCTCGACATGTACGAACAAGTCCTAGTTCCGCGTAGGAATTTGGCTACCGCACCACTAATGGGACTATTTGTTCATAGTGCGTATATATACTGCGCTACTAAAGTAGGACTTTCTTTTCAGTCCAGTTTCTTACCCTCCAATAGAGTCACAGACGTAAAGCCTCCCCGCGATGCCACGTGTGGGAGTAAGGCCAAGTTCGCCTACCATCGGTATTGAGACATCGTGTATATTAATATTTGAATAGTCATATTTGGCACTATATCGTCGAGTTGGACGTAGTCTATTAAGCTAATAATAGTCTGTTAATATATAGTGCTTCGTGCGGTGAGAATACTACCGTAGTCAGTACCCCATCGTTTCGGGCAGAGAACTGGCTGCTTACCCAGGGTGGTTGACCCTATGTGAAGCTGCACCCGAGGAGCCCCAGAGCCGACGAGCGAGTGGACCTGTATACCGGATTATTCTGCCGACGACAGCCCGCCTTCCCAGGCACGGATTATGCTTTGGATACTTTGATTATTCTATGGATAAAGACCCCCGACACTACCGTGTGTTGGAACCCCCCCCCTGGAGAGGACACAAGGTGAGGAGACGCTCTGCAAGACGAGGTCTCTCCACATCTCTCCCCCGTGGACCGGAGAGAGCCGGCCCACAAAGAGTCCACCTGCTTTCATCTGTGGTCCAAGGATCGCCGGCGCATTGAACGGCACTACAGTGGGTTCTCCTGGGATACCCTTGGCCGGACGAGGCAGCTGGATTCTACCCCCCCCCCCCTCCTACTCCTGTCGGCTTACAAGCGACCGGATTAACCCCCTCTAGTGTATCCAGCCTATAATCATTAAAGTATCATTGCTGTTATTCCTTAACTATTCCAGGTCGTATATTTACCACCTGCGCCTTCAGAGATTGGACATTATCTATTGATATACCGACGAATACTCCTTGCCATAAAAGTGCATACTATTTCAATTCATAAATGTAATTAAGTGATTAAGTGTTTAGTCTACACACCATCGCTGTGTAGGCAATAAAGACTTGTTTCTAATTCGTACATTTGTGTTGGATCCGTTTCATCTACGTGAGAGTGTTCATGATGATATATTTATGCCGTGTACTGGGTGGCCGAATATTAAGTACAAAGGTAGTGGTAGTAAGTATCATATCTAGTAATACAGTCAGGGAATTGTACCCCTCAGTTACAATTAGGTATTCTTCAAACGACCTCTACGGTGCGCATTGGGTGGTGTTCCCTTTTTATGACCTGATTTAAATCACTCCGATCTATGCAGATTCTTATCTTGCCGTTACGGACTACGGCTACCATAGAGCTAACCCATTCTGTGGGCTGTTCAACTTTGGTGATGAAGCCATCTTTCTCCATCTCATGTAGCTTTTCTACAATTTTTTCTCTGAGCGCAGCTGGCTGTCGACGGACAGCGTGGACCACACCCTTGGCATCTTCATCCAGTTTGAAGGTGTATTTTCCTGGCAGGGTGCCTGTGGTACGTTGTAGCTCTGGAAATTCATCCAGACCAGCTGGTATGCTTTGTGTTGTGGTGGCTACACTGCTTCGAAGTGAGTCAAGACGAGCAATAAAGCCTAAAGCCTCTGCTGAAGCTCCACTATTTCAAATTCAGCGCTCACTTCACACTTTTTGTATGCCATCTGTAGATCAACTGCAGCTACAGGCTTAATCTTATGATTGGTATACGAGCGGAGTACTCTACTAGAGCGGTTTAGCTCACCTGAGTGCATTAGTGACTGATAGCTGTCTACGGTTAGTGTATTACACTTAGCGCCTGTGTCGATCCTAAACGGCACTTGCTGAGACAGTATTTTTAGGTCTACTGTCCATTTATCCTTCTCTGGGTTATCTGTCTGTGCCAGATTTATGTTCAGAATTTCGTCATCCTGATCTGACTCAACACTCACAGCGCTAACTGCACGCCTGCGACACACTGCCATCCAGTGGTTGGGTTTGTGACAGTAGGAACACTGAGCCTTTAGCTGGGCACCTCCCCGTGTTCCACTTGTGCTGGGGGTCCCTCCCACAGCTCGCGCAGTTTCCTTGTTGGTTTTCCGGAGCCTTCCTCTGATACACAGGTTTTTTCTGTCCCTCATTGTACATTCTCTTATTTTGCACTGTGTATTTTGGCTTAACAGATACTGCTGAGACTTGTGAATCCTCTTCTCTGACGATTCGTATCTGTTTCTGTGACAATTCAAACTGTTGGGGAATTTCGATAGCTTTAGGTAGCGTCAGCGCCTCCCCTTTATCTAACAGTTGTTCTTGGACCCGTTTTTCTCGAACTCCCGCGATGATTCCATCGACCAGCATGTCGTCGGGGTTGGGGTACTCACAGTCCATGAGAATGAGTCTCAAATCTTTAATAAAGTTGTCGAAACCTTCACTTGGTCCTTGCTTCCTTTGCCTGAAACGGTGCCTGGCTATCCGCTTGTTTTTTCTTGGCCTGATGTAGTTGGCAAACTTATCCAGCACTTTAGACGGATCTGCTTTCTCGCCGTCAGCCCAGGCCAACGTCTTGTATATTTCTCTGCCTTGCTCGCCGACCCACGTACCTAGCCAGCCAGCTCGCTTCTTAGCTGTTAGCTCCGAGAGCGGACCCTCAAAGACGAACTCGACGTGACTTCTGAATCTCCCAAACTCCTGATACAAATCAGAAGCCTCCCAGTCAATCTTGGGGTGTTCAAAGTGCGAGTATGCCATTTTCTCTTATTTTATTTTCGCTTCTGACACCATGTAATGTACTCGAGCAGACACGGACACAACTTAGCTTGTAGACGTGTAGTTTATTTCTGATTGACAGTCGCGACCTACGGCAACTCCGTTGGGACACGACGGATGCAGAAAGCGAATCACATCAGTGTGTTAGTGAGATAACACACAGTATGTTACATTAGCTACAAACATAATCGATGCAAAGTTATCAAAAAAATAAGAATCTGATCAGACACAAGGGTTAAGTTGTTGTTCCCTTTCTAATTTCCTTAAAAACATCTAGTCTAGTTAATGTGATCAATATTATTTGACAATTGATGCTTTTTGTTGGAAATTTCAGTCAGTGAGCTCATACTGTACTTTGAGCTCATAATTTTATAGTTAAAATGATTGAGACAACGCAATCTTCTGTCTTCATTGTGCATGCATATGTGTGCTCACCACACGCGATACATGTGTCACACTATTCTGGCAGTGGCTACTGTTATTATAGTATTGTTAATGAAAGGTCTGTTATTTAATGTTTGTGTAAAGGGATATTTAAACTTTTGATGGGTAGTGGTGCATCAGTAAACTGAATCCCTATTCATTCAGTATTGTGTATTGTGCTCTTGCTCTGTTTGAATAGGTGGAGAGAGTGGTTAAGTGTATTATAATAGTAAATAGAAAAATATGTTGTGCTCTTGCTTTGCTAGTAGCATTGCTAGTGCCACAGCCGTTTTATTTGAGGTTAATAACAGTACATTGTACTAAGCAATTGTTGGCTCATTAGTTTGTGATTCACATGCACTAAAATTCACCAGAATGCAGGAAATTAAGTCTTTGTAACAAAACATTTCCTGGTGGGGGACTCCCAGACCCCCGCTTAAAAAGTGGCCTGACTGGGGCGATATTTCGCGCTATATCTCCCGGTATGAATGATCTCCCCAGTCCGGCCCTGACCACTAACACCACCACTACTACCACCACCATCACCACTACCATCACCACCACCACTACTACCACCACTACCACCACCAACACGACCACCACCACCACTACCACCACCAACACCACTACTACCACCACCACCACTACTACTACCACCACCACTACCACCACCAACACCACTACTATGACCAACACCACTACTACCACCATCACCACCACCACCGCACTACTACTATTACCACCACCACCATCACTACCAACACCACCACTACCACCACCAAATCAAATAAAATCAAATAAAATGTATTTGTAAGGCCCGACAACACATGTTAATGTCCCCATGGGCCGTACACGTCTTCTTTAAACAAGTCAAGAAGAAACATCACAATAAGTCAAGAACAAAACAAGAACACCATAAGGTCCAAATTTTTTTTAATAAATGCAAAATAAATAAATGCAACACTCCCAGACATACATCACGCGAAGGTAAGGAAAAACTCACTAAAACCTAGCAATAGGAAAAAATGCACCACATGCAATGTGGAGGAGAGAAACCTTAGAAGGGCCATTCAAGGGGGGATCTCCCTTATTAGATGTCGGAGATAGTAGTGTTGCAGTAAAAACAGTTGGTAAGCATGCACTCATGTGTGTAGTGAAACACAGATGAGTGCATGCGACCACCATTACCACCACCACTACTACTACTACCATAGTACCACCACCACCATCATCACCGCCACCAACACCATCACCACCACCACTACCACCACCACCACCACCACCACTACTACTACTACCACCACCACCACTGCCACTACCACTACCACCACCACCATCACCACTACCACTACTACCACCACTACCACTATTACTACCACCGCCACTACTACCACCACTATTACCACTACTACCACCACCACTACTACCACCACCACCACTACTACCATCACCACTACTACCATCACCACTACTTCTACTTCTACTACTACCATCACCACTATACTACCACCACCACTACCACTACTCCCATCACCACCACTTCATCTCATGATGGTGTTATGTGAACTGATATGGCACAACGCCACAGCCCTTTGGGCTGATTACAATAACCTGTTGTCATGCCAACCGAGATGCCTGTGATCGAACGCTATGAATTTAATGAGGGTTGTATATTGAGACTGTGATTTATGGTAATGCCACTGACTCTTGCAACTTTTTTTCTCTCAGACGTTTCTAATTTAAAAAGATAAGACCAGTCGAGGGAACAATTTATCACCTCAGCTGGGCTTCGATATTTTAAGTGGTCGTGTTTGTCAAAGTTAAAACTACAATTTCTAAAAACCTTTTCCTCTCCCTTTGTGGCTCTGTTCACACGTGAAGCGAGTGCAAGGAACGAGGTGACAGAGAGAACCAATTTTGTTTACTAATATGTCATGCAAATGTGTAGTTGCTGTCGCTTAATTATGCAGTCTGAAAAAATCGTAAAGCGATCCAGCAGAATTCGTGTCAAGTCGTACTCGGAGACGCACATACTGGTAGAAACGACTAAACACTACTGATCATAGCAAGCTATCAAAATGTATTTCCCAAGGATCTATTGATGTTAATAGTATGTCAATGGCTACGTTCACACTGCAAGTGAAAGTGGCCCAAAATGTTTAACAATTTATTTTTACACATATGTGACTCAGATCTGATTCTTTCATGACAGTGTGAACATCACAAATCACATGGAATCTGCACTTTTCAATTCTGATTTGGGCCACTTTCATATGTGGTCCTAAATCAGATACAGTTCAGATTTTTTTGCAATGTGACCTGAGCAGTCATGTGACTTTCATGCAACTTTTACACCACTCTAGATTTACATTTGTCAAACATTTTTATGTCCAACTTCTTTATTAAAGATCAGATCTCAGCAATATATCTGAATTGAGCACTAAGGCTTACAGTGTGAACGGAGCCAATATGTTACAATTCTACACGTGGCTGCTTCATAGGCCCAGTCGGTGATCCCAACATAAACAAATGGTTTATTTTTGGTTTTATAATGCTTAAGAAATAAGATGAAATAAGAACAAAGATCTGTTTTCATTCTCTAGTTAATCGTCTGATCTCTTGATACGAGGAGTAACAATAGACACCGGTTCAATATGCGTATGTATCCGCTGTATTCTGTGACTGTTAAAGGTTTGTTTACGTCGGTCATGGCCATAAACACTGGAGTAAAACGAATCCATATTCTAATGTATTAATTAACCGGTTAAAGAAAGATCCGAATAGCTTACAAAGTCAATGGGGTCACGCTCCTCCTGCCTGTAGTACGAGCTGACTGAGGCGAGCCGGAATTGAATTTGTGTGGCTCTGTGGAGTAAATTCCAATGAGCCTCAGTCAGCTAGCTCGTACAGTAGGGTGACCCCATTGACCTTGCATTGGTCTGTGTCCAACGAGCCGGAGCTAGTGTAGCCTGTCTCGTATTGCCATCTCTGCGTTGTGTTAAAGTTTGACCCCTGTTAAGGGATTGCCCCGAGTGAGTCTCGAACCCGGGTCTCCCGCGCCGCGGGCGACATCGCAGACCACTATACCAAGAGGTGAATTGACCTTTTGGTAACATGTCTGAATGCTTTTTTTATGGGTGGATGAGTTTACTTGCAGTACCGCTACGTGCCACAGTCACTTCACAACACTTGAAGTCCATCGTGACTGTGGATATACTCACGGACCTCCGTTACACTAGCATAAGGAGCAGCATGTGCTGTGCAGAGAAAAGGACTCTACCAATCGACATCGTCATTGGATATGTAGCAAGGATGGCCTAGGGGTAAAGAGGCCGGCAGGCAACCGAAAGGTTGCTGGTTTGATCCTCGCCCACTGACGGGAGACGGAGGGTGTATTCCAGCTGTGAGCTGGTGACATCTGCGATGCCCCACCATCCTGCCTTGAGCAAGGCACTGAACCCCAAAACTGCTCTGTGTGGGGGATTGTGTGTATGTGTAACTAGGAGAGATAATGCAAAAAGACTAATTCCAATTCCAACATTCACAATAAAGTAAATGTTGCTGGCGTTCCAAACACCAGAAATATCCCTTTAAGTAACACTATGTTGTGGCCATGTGTCAGTAGCTAGTGGTAGTCTAGGACTAGGCCAATAAAGGAATCCCACCACCCAATTTGGTAATTGTCCCTACCTCAAGCCCAGCCCTCTTTCCATGATCCACTGATGACAACTGTTGCTTCTCTCGGACAAATAAGCGGCAGTTGTGACTGGAGGATTGGGAAAAGAGGCCAGGGTTGGAGAAGTTAGTATAATATAATGTAAAATAATATGAATAATAATTTAAACAAAGTCAACACAGTTTTAAATGGGAGCTTTTCCAAGGTTCCCAATGATGATGAAATTATGTCATGGCTCCAATTAACAAGGACATATGAATAACGGTGGATTATGATATGCATAGGGGGTAGAAAATACATGATTTAACTATTTAAAATATATTTTACATGTCATGTAAATATCCTAATAATATAAAATATGTATATCCTATAAATAGGTATCTTACATTACACACACACATATATATACTGTATCTGTTTAAGTAACACTGTTGTTGGAGCCAGATTCATATTTATGCAAAATATGTGAAGCAATATTGTTTGGAACAATGATTGGAAATTAATTTGGTCTGATTGATAGGCATTGTCCAACTGACACCTCTCCCGAAGGCTAACCGGCCATGTCCGCTTCCATTCATTGTGCTAAGCTAGGCTAACGTACGGTTGGTACTGGGCTGCTCACTTAAGGTCTAATGTGAGCCGTATGCATGCCCGCCTCTCTTGGCTTAACGTTGAAAATAGATTGTCTTTTAATATACTTGTGCTGTTCAAGTTGGTCATGAGCAGTAAGACTCCTGTTTTTATACATAATCAGATTGTTTTTAGTAATACTGTGCACGAGCATTACACTAGAGGTTCCAGTAGTGGGCAGCTTGAATTGCCAGGTCCTAGAACCAGCGCTCTGGGGAGATCTTTTATTTTTAGAGCATTAACTCTGTGGAATGGCCTGCCTCGGAACCTCTGCTGCATTTACAGTAGATTCACTTTTAAAAATAATCTTAAATTGTTTTTAACACTGTAAAGTGTTTTTTTTTTTTTTTTTTTACACAAATGTAATTTTAGCTATATTAATTGTTACAGTAGGTTCATTATGCATTGTGTGTACTGACTTTTAATAATTTTGTTTTTTTGCAATGGTGATTGTTTTTGTGTTTTTTTGTGTGTGGACCCCAGGAAGACTAGCTGGTTGCTATCGCACCAGCTAATGGGGATCCCTAATAAAATCAAATCAAATCAAATCAGCCAGATAGCTTTCTCCTGAACGCACAGAGAGGAAACTGGTATCCAACTTCTTGTCTCTCTCTGGAGAAGACGGTAAGCTAATTTCCCCAAATGTTGGCCTGTTCCTTTAAGTATAGTAGTACATAATGGTAAAAGACAGTGAGAAGGTTATTTTATTCAAAACAAATGTAAATTTTGTTAAATGTTAAATAAGAAACTACCATCATAATTCCATTCCAGAGACTAAAGTAATCTTCTTCTATAAGAACATGTGAACGAATGACCAAAAAGTTAGTTCTGAATTACATTTTCTTTAAAAATGACGACTGTGTGGTAAAATGAGCTAAAGCCCTGGGGTAGATTGAGCCAGTCATGTGGTTCAACCAGGATTAGATTAGATTCAAATCTATTGGCATTATACAGCACAAGTACAGCACAATACAAATCATTTTGCCATGCAAATATAACAGTAAAGTACAATAGTAATATACAATGTACAGATGATTTAATTAGGTATAATGTGAGGGCTGGTATACTGCGCGCTTCCAGGTACCAATTACCATCACGCACCTGAAAGGAGTTTCCAATCAGCTCGAAGGGAGCCCTTTTATACACAGGGTTTCTGAACGTTCAGTGTCGGGTCGTTTTGGTCACCACCACCTGCTGCTTGTTCCTCTTGTGTTGTTTCTCCAGTACGCCCTTGGAAGTCGCCGCTGTTACCCCTCTCTGCCTCCGTGCACCCGTGCCTCGTATCTCACTTTGCCCTTGGTGAGTTTTTGGAAGTATATTTTTGATGCTCTGATTTCCTATTTCCATTTGGGCTGTGGGGGTGCTTAATGTCTGAAGGAGTCGACTGAAGGCTTCTTGTCCTCTGCAAAAGCATGCAATTGGTCCACTGATGGATACATCTTGATATTTGTCTAGTCTAGTGTGTTCATTAGATGGGTGAAATCCTCTTTCAGTGCCTCTGTGCCTGTTTTCGTAGGCAGTTAGCCTCTGGTATGCGTGCCATTAGCGTTAGCTACGCTTCTAGGCCTCTTTTCTTTTGGAAAGAATGATAAAAAAAATTTAAATAAAATTATACATTTTCTTTTTTTGTATTCGACTAAGAGGTTGGCTAGTCGACTACGGCTCCTTTCGACCGATTAGTCGACTAATAGGGGCCAGCCCTAATATATATATATATAATATGAATTTGTACTAGGCCTACTGAGTCGGATACTGCCAAACAGTATGAAAACCAAGGCAGCACTAGCCTGTAGACTCCGGTCACCGGTTATCTTGATTGGCACAAGAGCGCAGGCCGGGACCAGCAGGGACTTCTCCTTCCTCCTGCAGAGTGGCTCCAGCAGCGGGGCACCTGCCTCCAGTGCAGCAGGAGTGCTGGAGGAGAGAAGCTGCAGGTTCACGGCCTCGGCTGTCATTGCTTATTCACAAACGTTACACTCCGCTGCGCATCTCTCACACACTAGACCCCCCTCCTCCTCCTCCTCCCCCTGCACGGCTCCTCTGCACAATAACGCCAGCGTTCTGTAGCCTTCAACTCCCTGCCGCGCGCGGACAAGACCTAAGAGGTACAGACGCCGGCTCACGGATGCACAGCTGCAAACACGGGGAGACAATTATGAGAACTGACAAATGCAGGCACATGTGTGCGCGAACACACACACAAATGCACACATAGAAAGACGGCTATTCACAGTGGCACAACACACACACACACACACACACACACACACACAAACACACACATAGAAAGACAGCTATTCACAGTGGCACATACAGACAGACAGACACGGGCTAATACACAAAAAGACACAGTCATAGGCACTGTCATGCCACACACACACATACAGAATGACACAGCAGAGCATTCAGACAGACAGACACGCACACAATGCACTAACAAAGAATCAGACAGACGTAGGCACTGACAAATACGCGTGTACACACACACACACACACACACACCTAACTAATGGCACAGTTATGACAGACAGGCACTGATGAATACCGTGACGGACACACATTATACTCCCACACTGCACCCTCCGTCCCTCCCCCTCACGGCTAGAAGCACCATAGACGGATATGACACTGGTTGCTATGTACAGTTATTTGCGTTTACTCTGCAAGGAAGTACTCATCATACAGGAGTACATACATCCAACATGGCTGGTAGGAAGGAGTCAGTTAGCCCGATACAGGAAATATCACAACGGAATTGTGAATCAGCTACTGTAGCTAGTCGGCAAAAAGGTTATGGAACTAGTTCACAACGATTCTATTAACTCATTCAGCGCCATAGCCAGCGCCCATCTCTGCATGCTCTCTAGGGCCAGCTTTCCATTGCCTATTTTCACAACATTTCACAATCTTTGCGGATCTATTGTATATTCTATATTATAGCTATGGAGAAAATAGTCCGGCTCATTTGACAGAGACTATTTGTAGTCTAATATATAAAAAATAGTACATTTGTTCATGTATACGTTTGCGTGTTATCCCGTGGTGAATATTGTATAGTTTCATAGTGATCCGGGCTAATTCCTGGAAGCTGAGTTGCTATGTGCATTTTGCGAAAGTTGTTCGCGTTTCTCACCTGGACACGATACTATTTCCAAAACGAAGGTATATAATTGGTATAATGTTTCATCATGAAGGCATCAAAGGGGGGGGGGGCGTCGTTTTGTGATGCTCTGATCGTCAGCAACGGCATACGCTTTGAATATACGTTGATTGTTTTGATCGATGTGAAATCATTGTAGGATCAAAGTAGGATTGACGTCATATAGTCCTTACCTTTGCTAGGAGGTATTCCAAAATGAATATTCCAATTGTCTGATCGCGATTTCCAGTATTGATGTCCATCGGGTCCCTGACATGGAATGGGACAAAATATGCATCAAGTGTGCTGGACGCATTCCAAGTTGCTCAAATGAAGCGTTTCACTTGCCCGGGTCCAAATTCTCCGCCCGGACCATATAAAATGTAACACCCAGTGTGAAATAAGGTTTCGGTAACACTTTATAATAACACTCAGTTATAAGACCTTTATAAGGTATTTGTAGATAATGGACTAATCATGAACAAACCATTTATATACATTCATAAATCATTATTAAACCATCTATAACTATATTTGTATAACATTTCCAAATTAGTTCTACATTATTTATAACTCATTATTAACATTGTTTGTACTTGATTTGTTCATCATTAAATACTGTTGTTTAATGTGTAGTAACACATTTGTAGATGCTTTGAAAAATGGATATGAAAAAACAACTATACTGTAACTCCATTTATTTGGTCATGTTCAACGGATTTGTTAATCATTTGTTAATGATTTGTTAAATCATTTACAGATGCTATTGTGTGTCCTAATCTAAAGTGAAGCCTATTCATCATTAACAAATGTCTAATACAGTTCATTATTTGTTGACTTTTTCATCATCTGTTACAAATGTTGTAGACAGCTTTCGGATACACCCTTCTTTGTGACATCAAACAGTGACAGAATTATGACTATAGATAAATGCAATTTTATTAACATATAAAATACATGTGCACACATAACATATAGTGTAACATGGGGGGGCACTAGGACACAGGAGTACCCTGGCCAGGTATTGCCAGAGCATGTAGAGGATGTCTCACGCGAGTGAGACTTGACTTCACGTTTGCCGTGGAGCGAGGACCGAGGATATCTTGCTTTTCTCCTTATTTTCTATTTTTCTCCCATCCCAATTTCGTATTTCCAATTCTCCCCTCCCCTGTCTTGAACTTTGCTCGCATATGCCCCCCACTGGTCAGTTGTAGGGAGGATAGAAGCCTTGCATCACGTGTCCCCTCCGGTACACGAGGAGCCAGCCTGTCACATCTTTTCACCTGCCAGCGCGGACTCTCATTGGCGAGGTGTAACATGTGGGATGCTCACACTACCCCCGCCATTTCCCGTCTCTGCTGTGCAGGCGTCCCCCAACCGACCTGTAGGAGTCGCTGTCCACAACGTCCAGATTACCACCCATCCACTTCCACCCGCTAACTCTGCCAATGAGTTAGTATGACGGCCGGCCCAAGCCGGAGGCAGCGCCGACAGCCGGAGTCGAACCCGGTCACTCTTGCGTTGGTGACGAGCGCAATGTCCGCTACGCCACCCAGCCGCCCAGGATATCTTGCTTCTATAATGTCCGGCAGTGTGGCTACATGAGTAGAGCTCCGGACTCATGATCAGAAGATCGCAGCTTCGAGACCCGGTCAAGGCTGCTCTCGGAAAGTGGTGTTGTTGTCCAGCAGGGGGCACTCTCTCCTCTGGACTTGACAGTAACAATGCCCCTGTTACAGGGATAGGGACACCGTACAGTTGTGAGTGCCGTCCTTTGGATAAGACGCTAAACCGAGGTCCTGACTGAGAACGCAGGACGCTTGAAGCCTTTCTCCAACGCGTTTGTGTTTCCGTGTCTCTGATTGGCCAGGTCATGTGACATGTACGCCCAATCGTGGGACCGCAAGGTTTTACACTGGTTAAGCTTAGGCGCTCTTTCGAAGTTGGTTAAGGTTAGAGTTTGTCTTAGAGCATGGCGATAGAACGCCTGCCCTGATTCCAAACTCTAACCTTAACCAACTTCAAAAGAGTCGCCTAAGCTTAACCAGTGATAAACTAGGCGTTAGGTAGTTTGCAGGCTGTTCAACCCGGAAATAGGCGCAAAACTTGCCGTCCCACGATTGGCGCACATGTCACATGACCTGGCCAATCAGAGCGCAAAACGGGAACCCGGAAACACGGACGCGTTGGAGAAAAGCTACACGCACCCAGGACGCCTATAGTAAATAGTAGAGCAGTCGTGCCCAACCAATCAGATCGACTGGTAGATCGCGCGCTGGTTTCAAGTAGACCGCGAGATTATTTTGGAAAATCATTTAATTTGATTTGATTTGGAGGGGAGGACAACAAACGTTCGAGCAGTCCTGTGTATAACAGGCAGTCAGGCAGCCTGAGCCAATCGATACCGTCTACATTCCGTACATTCCGGACGGCGAGCTTCACCCATAGGGATGCAAATTGATGCCTTTGTTTTCATGGAGTGGCATGAGTGGGGGTCGGGCCCATCACCTGGCAGGTACAGTATAAACATGGCTCTGAGACCAGCCTTGAGTCACTCGAAACTGCAAGATGAATGGAACACCACCAGCTAAAAAGAGGTTCATTCAGAGGACGCTACTTTTCAACAACGCAAGCAAGACTTCACTGCCGCCAGAGCCAGGACCCTCCGACGAGCTACCGCCGCCAGGGAGCAGCTCCAACGCCGCCTCCGACGAGCTGCCGAATAGCACCACCGTCAGCGCCGCAAGCAGAACCGGAGCAGCCAAAAGACCAAAAACATATAATTTCCATGAAGAGTGGGAGGAGGCTTACTTTTTTGTTTATTTCAACGCAAAATCAGTCTGTCTGATTTGCAAACAAACCGTGGCTGTGCCGAAAAAGGGTAATTTGGAGCGGCATTATACAACGATGCACAAGTGAATGCTTTTAAAAGCAAGCTCACCATGTGGGCGAGAAGGCTGCAACGCAGTAACCTACGCAACATTCCTCACATGCAAGCAGAACTTCAACGTCAGGGTGAGGACACCGCACAGTTTGATTGCACACATTATGAGGAGCAAGTTCAAAGCATCTTGTCAGAGTTTGATAAGCGCTTCACAGACTTTTCAATACTTAAACCTGTTGCAAGCTACATGTGTTTTCCATTTGGAACTGTAGAGCGTACCACGGGTATTGCACTACCTCCCCTGCAGGTTCTATACAACAAGAGGTGCAAATCCAGAGCCTGCAGAATAATGAAAGACCCCCACCACCCCAATAACAGCCTGTTTCAGCTGCTGAGGTCAGGCCTGCGAACCCCAGCTACTAGGACAGAGAGGCTTAGGCTCAGCTTCTTCCCCCAGGCCATCAGAGTCTTGAACAATGAACATTGAGTACCACAGAACACTGAACTATCCACACATAAGCACACATGAGCACACACACGACACGCACGCTGTGCACGCTCACACACTAGCAGCCACTTTGACACTTTAACATGAGCGGGCACACACTCATGCCGCACACACCCACACTTATTGCCAAAAGGAAAGGCCACTTTAAACTAGTATTAGCAACAGTAACAGTGTATTGCACTACCAAAGCTACCTAGCATGTCCTATATACTCTGTAAATAACTATGTACAAATGCCGAGATGTCACACCATGTTGCCTGTTACCTGTTATTGCACAATGTTTTTTGTATTGGATTCTATTATATGATGTACCACTGTATTGCACATCGTTGCGGGCAAGACCACCCGCATTTCATTGTATACTCGTATGCCGTGACAAATAAAACTCTTGACTTGACTTGACTAGATGTGGATGACATCACATCCAAAGTGGCCACACAGTTTAATCTGGACAGCCATGCTGTGGAGAACGAGATCCTCACACTTCAAACTGACATTGATATTAAAGCCAGGGCAACACAAGGGATGAAGGCAGAGTTCTGGGAGCTACTGCTGCCTGAGAAGTACCCCAACCTCAGGAGATGTGCCATGAACTTAACAGCATTTTTTGGATCAACCTACCTGTGTGAGTCTGCTTTCTCTCACATGAAGATCATCAAGTCCAAGTACAGAACCACATTGACAGATGACCATCTTGTGGACTGCCTGAGGCTTGAAACCAGCTCCTACAACCCAGACTTTGAAAAACTAGCTACCTCTTCCCAGTGCCAGCGTTCTCACTAAGGTAGATGTGGTAAATTCCCACAGAACTTCTACAATAATTTGAGGTTATTGTAGTACAATACAATGAGATTGATTATCTGGAAGGAGGAGGAAGGGATCATATTTGATAGAATTGTTGATCTCCTCATCTGACTTAGCAGATGAGGAATAAACCGTGTACGCCAGACAAACCAGAACTGTAGTTCAACTCAACTGATTTATTTGAGCCAGGGCCAAGAGTGAATAAAAGGTTGCCTTTCACATACAAAAGATTATCAGAAAACATTAACAGGGCTGTCTGTTGTACAGAAATATCACAATCAGGTTTGCATCTCAAACATCAATAATGTACATAAAACAGTCGGTAACATAATCTGAACATACATTGACCATGCTGCACACATTATACATGAGTAAATCTGGTTTCAGATATTAAGGATTTACACTAAACTTTAAACAACAAATGGTGTTTTCCCATGATTTACTCACATAAAATGCAAACAGCACAGCAGTCTCTCGATGGTGGAGGGGTGGAGCCGCAGACCCCTGGGGTTGGTTCGGTCTGGGCTCCTGAACTACCATTTTGTGTCCTCTTATATACTCTAATTTCTAGCCAATAATAGCTTTACATAATACAGTTGGTCCGTGGGCGTCTTCTGTGAGCGGTCTCCTGTGGGCGCTGGCAGCCCCTCCCCCCTGGGTTGTGGCGACGTGATGGGACAGCGGTGGCCCCCGTTGATGTGATCTTTTGCTGAGATGAAGGGGCCTGTCTTGTCTCACGAGGGGGGGCTAGCCTGATGTCCTCTGGTGGGGGGGGGTGTGAATACTCTTTGACCCTTTGGGCCAGATTACCATACAGTACTATCTGATCACCTAGTGGGGGTGGAGAATAGCTCTCTGTCACCCCTGTTTCATCTATATTTAGCACTGAAAACCCACTCTGTTAGTTGGCAGAGTAGCTGTGATGATCTCTAAGTATTCACACATATTATTTATGAAATTCAACTCAATATTTACCACATAGATACATTTAATAAAAAACAAGATAAAGGAGAACTATCAGTGACTGTTGACAGACCTTTTTGTGGAATTGTTTTTTGATTGTATTCCATTTTACAATGTGACAGCTCTGTTTACACATCATTCCTATTCCCTTTTAATTGTACATATATTTTTGTTTTGATTGTATTGTTCCACTTTTGCTTTGGCAATGTAAACGCATGTTTTCTCATGCCGATTGAACTGAGTGTGTGTGTGTTGTCAGCAGTGATGCCACTAACGCGTTACTAAGTAACGCGTTATTGTAATCTGATTACTTTTCCCCGAAAATAGTAATCTAACGCGTTAATCTTTACAAGCCAGTAATCTGATTGCAGTTACTTGTCCAAGTGGCTGTGCATTACTATTTCGTTACTATCTCATCATAATGCAGGCGGAATGCAGTATTTTCTTTCGTTTTCGACAGTCAAATATATGTTTGGAAAGCTTTTCCTTGTATTGGGGAGTGACGTCACAGCACGCAACCTGGCGTGTTGATCCATGCTGGTGGGCGCGGCTGTTATTGTTATTTTCAGGCTGACCTAAACTGCGCGCTAGCAGGGAGAAGCTCGCGCTCGTATTCGTAACGCTTTCTTGCACTGGAAGTTCACTAGTCTACTTAACGTTTGTTAAGCCGGGTGAAAAAAACATTCACTTTGCGGAGGAAACAAAATACTGTCTACCGCATATGGAATATACAGCACAGCACGACCGTCGACTTCTACAGGACTCGGAGCTGCACCACCAGCCAAACAGTATGTTCCACCTTTGAGTTAAACATCTTTTGCATTGCACTATAATTCATGAACATGGAACACCATACTGCAGTATGTAGGTTGTCAGTAGCACACTGACAACACTGCAGTATATATATTCCCTCCCCGCCGTATATATTTCCCTCCCACCCACCCACCCCCTCCTAATGTACAGTCCCCTCCCCATCATATGTATATACTCTGTCATGATCTAGGGGTAACAGTACTGTATATTTGAATACCGCTTATGTCACAAATGTATCAGTACTAAATACCTATATGTCCCTATGCCATAAATGTCATGTATGTTGTGTATGTCATAAATGTCTATATGAATTGAAAATGGGGGACCCTGATGGAAACAAGACAAACGTCTTTCTCTGGTCTGCATCCCCTTAACAATTGTGTGTATTGAGCCGTACTGTATTGTACCCATTCTGCAATCTGTTAAATAAAGTTTTCATTCATTCATTCATTCATTCATTCATTCATTCATTCATTCACACAATAATAAATAATAATAACGTAGAACCATATCTGAATGGGGCAGGCCTCAAAGGTAGGCTACATATCAGCCTACATGTGGTGTTATTGACCATTTATCTTTTGTGAAATCTATAGATCTATAGATAGCAAGATAGGCCTACCTGCCCTATTAGTACATTTTACTCAAACTGAGTACATTTTACTACATTTTTTTTGTCATTCTTATGTTGTGGCAGCAGCAGGGACGACGACTTCGTAACCTAGTTACTTTCAAAGTAACTAAGTTACTCTGATAATCAAGTAATCAGTAAAGTAACTAAGATTACTTTTTAAAGGAGTAATCAGTAATCAGTAATCGGATTACTTTTACAAGTAATCTGTGGCATCACTGGTTGTCAGTGTGTATGCAGAGTGTGAAATAAACGTAAGAAGTTACAGTTACAGTCTTGTCATTCTTGTAATTCCTACACTACACTGTTACAATGATATATAAAATAGCATATTATATTATATACCCATTCAATATGCACATGACAGAAAATATTATATGCCATATAATATTTTATGTCATGTGCATATTGAATGGGTAATACTATTACTACTAATACTAGCCTTATGCACCTTATGACACTGTGAATATATTTTTCAGTTAGTTAGATTTGTTTACACTGCTTGTATTGTTTTTACTACCTGTACCCCCCCTTGCCCCATGCTGCTATTATGCCTGCATTTCCCCAAGGGGATCAATAAAGGAATATCTTATCTTATCTTAGCCGAGAGTAGGACAAATTTGGGCTGGTAGCTCTCGGCTAGGTGGCAAATTAAAAGGTAGATCTTGGTTCAAAAAAGGTTGGGCACCCCTGTAGTAGAGGGTTCCCCGACGTTGCTGGCCAAATTCCCAATCAGGTCTCTGACATCAAAGCCACCTAATCATCCCTCCCCCTTAATTGACTGATATCACTCCCTGTCTCCTGAGCCGTTCTCCCCCATTATCTTGGTTGCCCATAATGCCCAAATACGGACTTCCTCAATCCCCGAGTCAATCAACACAGTCAGGAAAGGCAATTTCCAGAGGGATACAAATAAAGAAGTTTAATTTCTCACTGGTTGTGTAGGTAAATACTTCACCTACAATAACCATAAACAAGGTGGCCTATTGGGATGTTAGATCCTAATGTGAAAAAAGCGCTTTGAGATTCCTAATGTAAGGCGCTATATACAATTTATTTATTATTATTATTATTATTAAAAACTGATTTTATATTATGTGCACTTATGTGCTCATTATGTGCTCATTTTATACCTGTCTTTTTCTGTTGTGAAGCACTTTGAGCTGCATTTTTTGTATGAAAGGTGCTATACAAATAAAGTTTATTATTATTACAAACATACTACTCTTCTGATAGCACAATGCTAGCAATGCTTCATGTAATTATTATTATTATTAGTATTATTTTCTAAATGCATTGGTTTAGGCAGAGCTTAAAGCACGGCCAGGTTTTGATCAGCAGGACAATAATGACCCAACAAGCCCTTCTGATAGAAGGCGGTTATAAGAAATTTGGAAAAAAGTTATTTAATCAATAATACACGAGAAGCCGTCGTCTGTCATGAATATTGCCACGGCTGTGATGCGCCCACAGACACGAGATCGAAGCTCGAGTGCCGTAGGCACCAGAGCTGCGGCAATATTCATGACATACCATGGCTTCTCGTGTATTACTGCTTTTATACAGTAGGTTGCACCGTCGGGAAAACTATAGGATGAATACAGACAATTCTAGGGTATTTTATATCGATTTCAGTGAACTTGGCGTAGAATAATTTTTTCCTAAAGATGTCTCGTTGCTATGGAAATGTACATTGGAGGGGGTTGGGTTTAGACATTTACAGGGGCCAGTTTCGAATTGCAGTCTCCCGTAGGTGCTCTTTGAGAGTGATTTTGAAAGTGGGTAGTCAAGTCAAGTCAAGAGTTTTATTTGTCACGGCATACAAGTATACAATGAAATGCGGGGGGGTCTTGCCCGCAACGATTGTGCATAATACAATAATAATAATATAATAAGAATCCAATAGAACGACATTGTGCAATAATACAAGTAATCAAAGTAGGGCATATCGGTATATGTACATGAGTTTTTACAGAGCATGGTAGGACATGCTAGGTCCTGTGATAGTGCAATACACTGTTAGCTACGGATGAGGCACTGGGTCTTTATGTACACTGCTATACAATGCTATATTATACAATCTCAAGTTATACTATACTATTCTTAAAGTGACCTTTCCTTTTGTAAAGTGGCCATAAGTGTGAGCGTGTGCAGCATGAGTGTGTGTGCTCATGTTAAAGTGCCTGCTAGTGTGTGAGCGTGTACAGTGTGTGTGTTGTGTGTGTGCTCATGTAGTGCTTCATGTATCATGTAGTGTAGTCAGTCGCGGACTGGGACCATAATTCCTACCGGGAATTTGACTCAGGCAGGCCAGGCCAGGCCCATACTCACTGGCGCTCTCTGTGATCTTGTCGATTTATCACTCACCCTCTGCGCTGCTGCCGTCAGTTCAACATAATGACGCGTTCCTTACATCTCCACGGCTTCAATATCAGCATCCATCAGACTTATAGCTGTTCTATTTCACGGTCAGGTTCCAACAAACTGTCTTCTTTAACTCCGAGTCCCAGCAGTACATCCAATAAAGTGATCAAGTGATCAACATCCAGAGTTTCCACGTCAATTTCAATGTCCATCTGATTAAAAACTTGTGTAGTAACACGGAAGAGCCCTTCGGAGCTAAACCAATCAGAGAGCGTCTTCGCATACTGCGGCTACGAAAAAAAATCATGCATTCCTGCCTGCTTGCCTGAACTTATTATGCGCAAATATAAACATGTATACCGACCTGGCCTGCTTCGGAGTTCAGTGGCCTGACTGCGGGCACAAACAAACAAATAAAAAAATAAAAAAAGCATTTGCCAGTCTGCCAGGGCAGCCAGGCCATGCCAGTCTGCCAGGCCACCGGGAAAACTCCCGGTGGTCCCGATGGTCAGTCCGCTAGTGAGTGTAGTGATTCACATTCCTTTACAGCTGTGGGTAGGGCATTCCACATTGATGTGGCCTAATTGCGAAACGTGTTTAGTCCCTTGTTTGAGCCGAATCTGGGTTTGACATGATTTGTGGAGCTCCCTCTGGTGTTGTGGCCGTGGTATTCACTGACCTTTGAGAAGTATTTTGACATGTACATGGGTACCTTAGTGGTGTAGTGTATCTTGTAGACCAGGCCCATTGCAAGTTGCTGTACTCTGTCGTCTACTCTAAGCCATCCTAGGTTGTCAAAGTGGGCAGGGGTGAGGTGGGTTCTAGGAGTAAGGTCAAGCAGTAGTATGACCAGTTTGTTTTGTGATGTTTGTAATTTAGTTTTTAGCGCCTTTGAGGTGCTTTGGTACCATGAGGTGCAAGCATAGTCGTAGTACCAAATCGTTGAATGAGTGCTCCTGCCAGAGTCTTCAGGGTATTCTTGTTTACCACAGAGGAGATCCGGTACAGGAATCTAGTTTGTTGGTTGACTTTTTTTTATTACATTGGATGCCATTTTGTCACAGGAAAGATTTGCCTCTAGGATGGAACCCAGGTATGTAATTTCATCTTTCCTTGTGACAATATTGTCACCCACTGTAACTGAGAAGCCGTCAGTGATTGAATGCAAGCGGAAGTCGGAGAAAGTCATTAGCACCTTGGACAGTTCTGGGAGTTGGGCCAGTTCAATGCCCAGGCCGTCGACTTGGTGGTGTGTTGATTTCATTGCTGCTTTTCTCCAGCGTGTCCACCTCATCTTTCATTGGATTGGCATGTCTAATAATGCTGCTTTTCTGAATACCGGTAGATGTAGGCCCGTCCGCTTTATCTATCCACTTGCTTATGTTTAACGTACCCGTACGTTTAATCAAACGTAACGTTGTCCGCGGAGTAGGTCAAGTTGACACAGTTTCCGTTTGATGAATAACAGCTGAAACTTTCTACAACATTCTAAAGCCAGCGCAGTGGTATATTCATGGTGATTTAACCGTGAGTATATCATGAATATACTCACTGTTTAGAACACTCTCGACCAATCACAATGCGTGGTCGGAACTACCTGTTGAATAATGCAGCTTTAATCATAGCGGTTTGAACAATGACAACTGATGTATCACCTGCTAGCACGGGCTAAGACAACGTTAGCCAGTGTTAATCTCCCATGGCAACCAGCTTGCGCTGATTGAATGGTTTTGTTTACATTTGAGAGCTTCCTGTGTGATGATGCTAACTTGACATCTTCTTCGCTGGTGCTTCTAGCCCCGCCGTTATTCTGCATGGCCATGCTAGCCTTCTATATCCTTCAGCTCCACCGACACAGAGAGACATGTATGGGCACTGACAAACACACACCCACACACACACACACACACACACACACGCACACAAAGAGACAGACACAGCAGGTGCTGAAAGACACATACTGTATGACACATGGGCACATGCTGTACACACAAACACACCTACACACAACTATTGGCAACGACACACAGTACACACACACAAACATAGAAAGAGAGACACAGCAGGTGCTGAAAGACACATACTGTATGACACATGGGCACATGCTGTACACACAAAAACACACCTACACACAACTATTGGCAAAGACACACAGTACACACACACACACACACACACACACAGACATGGACAAAGGCACACAAAAACACATTCAGCCAGACACACAGAAGAAAGATGAGCACACAGACATTAAAATAAACAGATGTCAGTATACAGAACAGTATACTGATGCACAGGTACCCCCCCACCCTGTGTGTGAGAGAGAGAGAGAGAGAGAGAGAGAGAGAGAAATGGGAATGAGAGTGTGTGTGAGAGAGACAGAGAGAGGGAGATAGTAAGGGAATTAGTGTGTGGGATGGTGCATTTATGTGTGTGTGTGTGTGTGTGTGTGTGAGAGAGAGAAAGAAAAAGAGAGAGAGAATGTCTGCATGTTTGAGAGAGGAAGGGTTGCTTCACGTGTGCATGCATTTGAGTACAGTACGTACGTGCCTCTGTGTATGTGTACGCGTGTGTCAGTGCTTGCTCGTGGGCGTGTGGGCAGACGCTCACCCATCCCCCAGGGCTCTGCCTGGCTCTGTGCTTTGCTGGAGAAGGATCAAGGACGGCTTCCGTTCACTCACTGTTACTATCGTCCAGGGAGGGCGCCGCGGTTCACAGCAGCAAAACGTTCCCTCCAAAAAGAAAAAACTCCCAGTGTGACGAGAATCCTCGGCTTGGAACAGTCTGAGTGCAAAGAAAGAATACATATGTATATATTATATATATCCGATCAAATAATAATGGACACAGGTTGTGGATAATGAGAACAAATCTAAGTTCTTAGACAGAAACTATTAATCAAAAGCAAACATTCAAAGCATGCATGCACTGTCCTTTTCTTCTTCTCAACTTCTCCATCGCCGTCACGCAGGCCTGCCATGTTTAGACGGAGAGTCTCAACAGAAACCGCGGAAGTTGTCTTGCGTTCTCACTTTTAATTTTGCGTTTAGACTAGTGTTTTGGGAGGGAATTCTTCGTGCAGACAAGGCTGTAAAAGGCACAGGCATGCGCCAGTAGCCTAGAAGCGTAAACAAAGCGAACAAGCATGTCTGATTCTATCCACGGAGATCACCACATTGGCAGCACTTTTAAATACACAAGAATCAGTCCAGCGGCTATCACATCTAGTGACTGGAGCCACTGTCTGTGAGTGACTCTGCTTTGGTCCAATCACATTCCCCCACCCACAGTCTGCGAATCAGAGACAGAGTAGGCCGTACTGTATTGTACCCATTCTGCAATCTGAAAAAGAAAAGAAGGGTGGATTCAAAGCTGTCTAGAACATTTATAACATGTGATGAAAAAGTCAACAAATAATGAACAAACTGTATTACACATGTGTTAATGATGAATAGTGTTCACTTTAGATTAGGGCACACAATAGCATCTGCAAATGATTTATAGATGTTTCATGAATGTCTAACAAATCATTTGTTAAACATGAAAAGACAAGTCTGGTCTTTGCCTCGTGTCTGTATTCATAAAAGCCAGATCGTTCATAACAGGTGAGTTGAAAGTCAACAAATAATGAACAAATTGTATTACACATGTGTTAATGATGAATAGTGTTCACTTTAGATTAGGGCACACAATAGCATCTGCAAATGATTTATAGATATTTTATGAATGTCTAACAAATCATTTGTTGAACATGAACAAATAAATGGAGGTATAGTAGTTTTGTCATATCCATTTTTCAAAGCATCTACAAATGTGTTACTACACATTAGATATCATTATTAAATGTTGCACTAATAATGAACAAATAAGGTTGATCATGTGGAAAAAAGTGACCAACAGATACAATTTTAAACGTGTACATTTACAAATGATGTACTAATCAGTTGTAAATGGTTTTGTTCATGATTAGTTCATTATCCACTAATGCGTTATAAATACTTTGTGAATGGTATACAAATATAGTTATAAATGATTTAATAATCATTTATGAATGTATATAAATGGTTTGTTCATGATTAGTTCATTATCCACTAATGCGTTATGAATACTTTGTAAATGGTATACAAATATAGTTATAAATGATTTAATAATCATTTATGAATGTATATAAATGGTTTGTTCATGATTAGTTCATTATCTACAAATACCTTATAAATGTATTATAACAGGGTGTTATTATATAGTGCTACCAAAATAACTACTACTACTGTATGCCTATACTACTATCTACTATGCTAATATGTCTATATACTACTATATAGCCTACTATGTACTATGCTACAATGTCTATACTACTATATACTATCTACTATGCTAATATGTCTATACTACTATATACGATGTACTATGCTACAATGTCTATACTACCTACTATGCTAATATGTATATACTACTATATACGATGCTACAATGTCTATACTACTACCTACTATGCTAATATGCCTATACTACTACTATGCTAATATGTCTATACTACTATATACTATCTACTATGCTACTATGTCTATACTACTATCTAATATGCTAATATGTCTATATTACTATATACTATGTACTATGCTAATATGTCTATACTACTACCTACTATGCTAATATGTCTATACTACTATCTACTATGTACTATGCTACTATGTCTATACTACTACCTAATATGCTAATATGTCTATACTACTATCTACTATGTACTATGCTACAATGTTTATACTACTATAAAAGGATCGCTGACCTTAACACCCTGCGGGGTGATGAACAATTGAGCTCCAAGACCATGTTGGAACGGCGCGAAATCTATCATGTAGATGAACAATCGAGCTTGAAGACAATCCTTGAGAGACTTGTTACTAACCACGCAGAGGAACTGTCGCGGTCTCAGGCCATTCTGGACATCACGATGGAAATTAGAGACGTGAAAATAAAGATGCCACCATACCGTGCTAATAGGGGGTATGATGATGGTGATGATGATTAAACTAAATTAACCCAATTTTGACCATATAGCAGCAATTTGCCTTAAGCTGCATGTATCACCCCCCCCCCCCCCCCCCCCCCCTATCCCATTCTGCTGTGAAACCAACCAAGGTCGAGGTCGGTGCGGGGGAGCGATTCCAGGGAAGGAGGAACGAGCTGTGCTGTCTGGGGGCGATAAGATTGATGAGGCCCCCACCCCTCCCTCCACCCCCATTCTCTACCCACTCCTCCCTCCGCGAGTATGCCTGGCGCCTACGCCTTATCTAGGATGGCTGCCTCCTACGCGCGTTGGAGGGGGGGCCCTAAGACTGTTTCATAACCCAACTCCTGTCCCCCAGCCTCCCCCATCCCTCCCCTCCATCCATCCCTCCCTCCCTCCCTCCCGCCACCTGGCGCGACGATGCCTTGTTTTACTACTTAGTGTTGCTGCTGCCGACTATCGCATACGGCGTCTCAGGCCTTCTGTAGATGACATGTGTCAACAAATGTACATGTCTGTTGAATTTATGCTGTGCCATTGTTACTGTAAAAATGTAATGATTGTGATGTGTTATTATTAATGAGACGTTGAGCTGTATGTGTGTGTCATTGGAATTTCCTTAATAAAGTAATGTCTCATCTCATCTCTCTCATCTACTACCTACTATGTTACTATGTCTATACTACTATCTACTATGCTAATATGTCTATACTACTATATACTATGTACTATGCTAATATGTCTATACTACTACCTACTATGTACTATGCTACTATGTCTATACTACTACCTAATATGCTAATATGTCTATACTACTATCTACTATGTACTATGCTACTATGTCTATACTACTATCTACTATGTACTATGCTACTGTGTCTATACTATTACCTAATATGCTAATATGTCTATTCTACTATCTACTATGTACTATTCTAATATGTCTATACTACTATCTACTATGTACTATGCTAATATGTCTATACTACTATCTACTATGTACTATGCTACTATGTCTATACTACTACCTACTATGCTAATATGTCTATACTACTATCTACTATGCTACTATGTCTATACTACTATCTACTATGTACTATGCTAATATGTCTATTGTTGTGAAGGATCAGATTAAACCGAATATATATATTTATTTATATATATATATTTAAATAGTATTTGTATATCGTTTGATATCCCCTGTATATTCCTTGTACAATATGCACTGAATATCCCTTTAGTCTACTAAACAGCCCATAATAGTTTCATTCTACCATTGGACGAGAACCTGGCGCCAGCAGCCATACCCCTAGGTTCAAGTTCAATCGTGCCGCCCAACATGTCGTGGCAAGCCCGGTTCCGCGTAGGAATACGTCTGGCGAAATACGAATGGTACTATTTGTTCACAGCGCATATATATATGGCGCAAGTAAAGTAGAACTTTCTTTTTAGTCCAGTTCTTTACCCTCCAACCGAGTAACAGAAGCGAAGCCTCACCCACGACGCACGTGTGGTGCAGTAAGGCCTACTTGGCCTCAGAATAGGCATTGAGATATCGTGTGGATTAATAGTTGAATTGTCATAGTTTGACACTATACCGTCGAGTTGGACGTATTCTATTAAGCTAATAATAGTCTATTTATGTATGGTGCATCGTTCGGTTAGAGTTATAAAGTTATCAGTACCCCCATCGTTCCTGACGTTATCTGGAGTCTTAACCAGGCTGGGCAGACCACTAGTGGTGCTTGCATCCGAGGAGCTCCGGGCCAGTGCGACTGGACCTGTATATTGGATTACTCTACCCGGACGACGGCGAGCCTTCCACGGCTTGGATTATGCTTTGGGTGCTTTGATTATTCCATGGATAACGGCCAACACTGCGGAGTGTTGGAACTACCCCCCGGAGAGGAGCAAGGTGAGACGGCGCTCTACACCAGTGAGGTCGCCTCACGTCTCTCCGTTGTGGACCGGCAGCTACCGTCCACCAGAGGGTCCAGCTGTATTCGTCTGCGGACCGAGGTTCTGTGGGCACCGTGTTCAAGACTTTGAATTCTCCCAAGAAATCGTCGGCCAGATGGGATACCGCCAGCGGCTTCTCTAACCCCCCCCTCCTACTGTCTTACAACCAGCGGGACCCCCCCCCCCCCCTTAGTGTATCCAGCTATAATCATTTAAGTACCATCGCTATAGTTTCCTAAAGAACCAGGTTGTATACTTACTCCCTGCGTAACCAGAGATTGGACATTCAATGTTGATTTACCTACGAATACTCATTTGCCATACAAGTGCATTTCAAATCATAAGTGTAAACAAGTGAACGTTGTATATACCTTTTGCTATATTAAATATTCGATTTGTACATTTGTGTGGACTTCGTTTCATCAGGTGGGAAAGTGTTCATCATATTTATATCATGTACTCGATGGCCAGAAGTTAAAGTACAAGAGGTAGTGGTTTAATAATACCATACTTAACAATACAGTCAGGGAATTGTACCCCTCAGTTACATCTATACTAATATGCACTCAGAGTGAAGCACTCTGGTTCGGCACTTCTAGACAAACAATACCACTTACCCTTAATCGCCAGAGATGTACCTTCCTGCTGACATGTTGTTCACAATCTGTAAGTGGCTTTGGATAAAAGCGTCAGCTAAATGACTCAATGTAAATGTAAATGTAGAACCGGTACCAATGCTAGTCTATTATGGGTTCCAAGTCCTTCTTGCCTTCATACAAAGATTTTCTCCACATAATCCTTTTACCACTACTGAGAGATTTGGTAGTTATTGTCTGCTGATTAGCATTTTATTCAGCATTTTTAGATTATATATATTAGATTATATTATTAGATTATATATGTTGCAACTATATTTATTGTAGTGCAAATATAATTAGAGAGGGCATTTTTACACTGCCTACTTGCCCATAAAGCGCATGCCCAGTTAATTATATTGTTATATTGTTTACACTGCCTATTTTTTTTATTATTCTATTTAAATTTTTACTTCTCCACTGTACAATCATTTTACGATCTCTATCATGTCTTCTACTACCTGTACCCCCCCCCCCATGCTGCTATGATGCCTGAATTTCCCCAAGGGGATCAATAAAGGAATATCTTAATCGTATCTTATCTTATTCACCACTACCATATGTTTCCATTGTATCTGGAAATGTATCTTAAACACCACATAAACGCCATGAGAGTCACCACATCTGACAAAAACATCAACGTTTCAGGAAAATAAATGCATCTCAGATGTTAGATAACTTTTTTTCTGTCACCCTTGAACATGTTTATAATCAATATGTGTGTATTTTTATTATTATGATTGTCAAGTAAAGCTACACTAAAGATGGAGACAAACAGGACACCCGCTCATTGGCTATTCAAAATACTCGCTCTCAGTGCCGGCTAGGTTTCTTGGCAGCAACACAACCATGTCTATCAAATTGTGTTAATTCTTTGGTACTCTCTATTAAGCAACACTTAAACTGTAATTATGGAAATCGTTAAACTGTCAGCACTTAGCATCCGTCTGGAATGAGATTTTGATGCCTGATATTCTTATTTTGAATGTGGAAAGTTCATATCTTCAGAGCGATAGCTCGAATGGCTTTTTTCCCAATGGTTTAAAATGTGCGGTGCACACGTATGACCCATAGAAGGTGAGGCCCATTGATTTTTGTGACCCCACAACCTTTCCTCTAGCCTTAAAACTTTTGATTGTGAATGTGATAACACAAAGAGCTTTCATTCCAATCTTTGCAAATTGTCAGTGCACATTTATGATCTTAGTGTATCTGGAATAGCTTTAATTCAAATCATTTGACATTTGCTGTGCACATGCATTACGGCCTAGAGGAAGAAGCCTATTGATGTTGGTGACCCCATGTCCTTTCCGCTAGCGCGACCATCAAGCCAAACAGTCTTATCCTACTTGTGAACGCGATAACTAGAATAGCTTTCATTCTAATATACAAAAGAATATAAGTTATAGATCGTATAGCTTTAGGCTCTGCTCTATTGGAACTATCCCTTTATCCACTCTAATAATGAATAAATTTCTCCACATGCACACACCTATTTACCTCTGCCTGGCCACACCCACATCCGCTCCTATATAAGCGGGGTCGTGGCCACACAATCAGCTCCTTCCCTACTTTCACCACCGAAAGTGTCTGTAACACACCACTTGAAGTTTAGTGCCAAAGTAGTTTGTTGGAGAGGAGCTACGTTGACATTGTTGCCTGGACGGCGCCCGGAGGAGAGTGTGCTTCGCCCAGGGGCCGTTGAGCTCCCATCTTCTGTGAGGTGGCAGAGTTCCGGCCCTGGTTCCCCCGCCAGGGGACAATCGGCCGAAAGGCCGACAGTTCCTCTGGTGGCCGGGGATTTGCGTTGCAGACTATTTGCCTCGGCTTGCTCTCGTCGCAAGACGGCGAGCAGCGGGGGTGAACGGCCTGGTTGTAGTGTTGTGCTGGAGCCGAGCGAGAGTTCTCTCTCCTCTTCTCCATATCCGATGGAGACTGAGGATTACATGGAGGGGGCGGGGGCTCTCTTGTTCGAAGGCCCGGCGGAGACGTGTCACTCTCCCCCTCGGGGAGCGGCAGGGAGTGCTACGTCTCCCTGGGGTTCCTTGTACTCTGGGACTGGGTTAAAACCTCCACCCCAAAGACGAGATGCCCAGCTATCTGCTGCAACGTCCTGTGAGAGAGACAAGCGTTGTCTGCCCATTCTTCCCAGCAATGGAGGCTTACGTGGCGCGGGGACAGGTAATATCCCACATCGTTGGCCTTACCCCCGCCTACGTGCCAGTCACATGGGTGGTGGGTTTGGTCCAGGGGCTACAGGACGGGGTGCCTCGGCTTGATAGCCTGATGGCAGCCATCCTTTGCCCCGAGATGGTGTGGGAGCCGTTAAGAAAGCCAGTTCCCCAGGGGTAGTCAGCTAGGCAGTTGGCGTCGTGGAGTGACCAGGTGTACATCGCCTCGACACAGAGCCTGGCTGCAACCTCCAACATTGCGCAGCTGGCGCGCTACATGTCGGGGCTGATGGCGGGCGGGACGGTACTAGATGACCATCAACGGTACCTCCACGCCCAGGCGGCTGGAGCCATCCTGCATCTGACCCAGCTGCAGGCGATAGCAGCCGGGAAGGAGCACGCCCTGGCCACTCTCATCCAGCGCCACCTTTGGCTGGAGCAGGCACGGGTGCCGGACCAGAGGAGGATTCCACTGCTCACGGCCCCCATCTCCGATGCTGGACTCTTGGGGTAGGCCATGCAGCAGATGACGGCAGCCTGCAGGGAGATGGAGGAGGAGCGCTCCGTGCTCCAGCCCCATTTTCCCCGACCCGATGCCACCGGTGATGTGAGGAGGAGGCAACGCCGGCAGAGGCCTGCGGCCATTGCCACCGTCACCGCCGCCGCTGCTGGGCCTTCCGCAAAGAAGGCCAGGAGTGGAGGAAGTGCCACGACTGCTGCAGCCAGTCGTCCTGCGCCCGGATGGAACGGTACAAATCAACGTGACCAGGAGGCTCCTCAGCACCGTCCCTCCGGGCCAGCTCCCCGTGGGGGCAAACGGCGCTCTGCACGCGGCAGGCGGCGCTAGTGACTCCCCCTGCCCCCCCCCCCCCCCCCCCCCCCCCCCAAAATATGATTTTGTTATTAAATAAAGGGTCCCTCCTGGTGAGGGACTGTTTTTTGTTACAAAACGTGTGTTTATTCACTATATATTTGGGGATACGATGTAAACCCTCAACTACTGTTGGGGTTGTGTTCTTGCTTAGGGAGTGGGGCAGTTTTGGTCGCTATTATGTATGAGCTTAGCAAGGCCTGTGGCTAGCACTTGTTCGAGGACTTATGTCTTCTCTCGTCATAAAAGACGCCGTTCTTCTTGCAGTAGTAAGAGTGAACTTTTACCTTTTTTATTGTCTGAGGGGGTTGTGTGTGTACATGTTACGTTTAGGAAACGTGGCATTGAGTCCACAACTGGGTTGAGTGATAGCCTGCAGAAGTGGCTACATATATAGCTATTGTACCAAGGTCCATGGACCCTCTCTTTAACATCTGTTGTCTTTTCTTTACTTTAGGGTAAGGTATAAAAATGCGGGTGGCAAGTTTCGCACATGAGCCTACGCCTTGTATAAGAGCCAGTTTTTTACACAAACGAGTTTATCGTCTGTGGCTGGCGTGCAAAATGTAAAGCTATTACCCTAGCAGGTATATGCGCTTTTCATGTAGCGCGCTAACAACTGGTGTCATGGCGCTGCTTTGTTATTGCATCGTATCCGGGGTGTGGGGTCATATGGGGTGAACTGATAAACCCCTCCCCCCTTTTACTGATTGGCCAGGGGGTTGGGCCTCCTGTCCGCCACTCTCTCTGTCGTGCTGTGGGGTCAGTGCGTCACAGGGAGGGGGAAGGGGGGGCCTCCCTGGTCCCACTCCATATTAGGATAAGTGGGTCACAGGATTTCCCCGGCCATGGAATACGTCACTGGGCGCGTTTTCTATTGGCCATGAGACTTCCGTGAGTTTTTTCAGGCTCTGTGCTACGGACCACTGTCATTGTCAAAGTTGGATGATGCGATGCATTTGAGAACTGTTTGTTTTCTGCTCTGCTCTCTATTAAAATGTGTATTGGGCCTTTGGTCACTTGGCTCAATAATTACATGTATCTTTTTCAATTGTTACTCACATAGAGGTCTATCTGGGGGATTTTCTGTCTTCCCCTCTTGTGTAAAGAGCAGAATTGACAGGGTTTAACCTCAGACGCGTCATATGAGACTCATATCTGTGTCTTATTGACCGGCTTCCTGCTGCTCGTCCCAGACAGCATGGAGGGAACGTTGTCTGGTTTTTCTTATTAGAATTCACCATTGATGTGTTTTTGGTCTCGATGTGCATATAGCGCTGGCCCTGGGTGCTTTCAATGTGAAACCACGTTATGGGCTGGCGCGCCTTGTTTGCCCAATTCATAGAAATGATATGATTAAAGTACTATACAAGGACCCATCGGCCATGATTACAACAGGCACATTCATCTCCGAAATCTTTCCGGTATCACGCTCAGCCAGACAGGGTTGCCCTCTTAGTCCCGGACTATTCGATCTATCATTAGAGCCTTTAGCACAATATATAAGACAATCCCAATACATAGAACCAATCGTAATCAAGGGCACACAACATAAAATTAGTTTATATGCGGACAACGTAATATTGTTCATGCAAAACCCCAACACCACATTGCCGCATCTACTCAAGTTGATAGAGAACTTTGGTGATTTATCGGGATTTAAAATAAATTGGCCGAAGTCGGCTTTCCTTCCTCTTAACATCCGAGCAAAAAAAGACACAACCCTCCCAGGTGCGATACCCATGGTTAAACATTTTAGATGCTTGGGTGTGGAAATATTTCCCACCATAAGACAAACGGTGAAGCACAATTACACAAAAATACAGAACAAAATCAAAGACGACCTGGACAGGTGGGCAAAACTTAAAAACTCAGTACAGGCAAGGGTATCAATAGTTAAGATGGATGTATTACCAAGAATCAACTTCATCAGCTCAATGCTACCGTTACCTCCTCCAGAGGGCTACTGGAAAAGATTACAATCCTCCACATACAAATTTATTTGGAATAACAAACCACCTCGCATAAAAAGATCCACCGCACAGAGAAATAAAGCAGACGGTGGCATGGCAGTTCCAGATTTTTTACAATATTTTAAGGCTTTCACATTAAGACCATTGACAATATGGTTTGATCCCCAGGCTTTGGTATCTTGGAGAGAATTGGAAGAAAACATAGTAGCCCCACAGAGACTGAAGGACATAGCACACACTAAACTTTCAATCAAGCACTGTGAGCGGGAATTTGGCCCCATAATTACCCATGCAATCAGAACATGGCGAGAAACACAAAAAAAATATCCTAACCCTCAAAAATGGCATAATCACACTCCCATATTCAATAACAATGCACTCTTAATGGGAAAACGTCCTATAAGATTCCCTATATGGGAAGAGCAAGGCATACACTCATTAGGGGATATTTTTAATAACCAGGGCTTCTGTAGTTATGGAGAAATATGCACAAAGTTTAACCTCACCGAGTCCACATGGCTTTTTTACATACAGTTACGCCTATTTTTGAGGTATCACGGTGTTCCATTAAACATACCAGTTGAACACCACAGATACCACACATTTTTCTATGAAAGAGAAACATTGGGAGGTTTTGTATCAGGTTTTTATTATCAATTACTAACGTCCTCGTATGAAACCCTTCAACTAGACACTGTCTGGAGGAGGGATATTCCAGACCTGGAAAGTGACTTTGATTGGCAAGAAGCATGGGCAAATGTCCGTCTTACATCAAGGAACCCGGACCATCAACAAATCAATCTTAACTATATTCACAGGACATACTTGACTCCTATAAGACTGAACAGAATGGGCCTGAAACAAGACTCAAAATGCACCCAATGTACAAATGGAGACGAAGGGACATTTATGCACATGTATTGGGACTCCCCACCAGTTAAGGCATTCTGGAAAGATGTGACCCATCAATTATCAAAACTCGTATCTTGGAATATACCAGTACACCCCTCTGTATTACTTTTAAATTATGTTTTTGAGTTTGCAGTAAATCCACAGCTAAAGAGATTGGTCTTATCGGGTATCACAGTAGCTAAAAAACTGATCGCATCACGCTGGTTTCAACTGGAAAAAATGTGCCGGAAAGTTTGGTCTCTTACATATCTCGATGTGATATATCAAGAAATATCTACAGCAAGAATTCTGGGTCTCAATGAATCAAAAATGTCAATGTGGGTAGAAGTGGTGGAGAGAATAAAAGCTAGCTTATAATGGTAGTGTCTGTTAGGAGTGAGGGATAATGGAGGTACTATCCAAGGAGGGGTCCGGGAGGGGGGGGTTCGAGCTGGAGCATATGTGTGTAGGGTTTAGGAAAATAGGTATTAGGGGTATGTTCTATATAAACATTTATATAATTGTAATTTCGCTGGATATACACTGTATACGGTTAAAATGTTATTATAGACTTTTTTTTTTTTTATCTTGTTTCTGTACTTGCATGTAATTTTAACCACCTTGACTGTTAGTTTCATTATGCATTATGTGTTGAGTACTGACTTTTAATAATTTTTGTTTTGCAATAATAAAAAAAAAAAAAAAAAAAAAACGTTTTTTTATGCGGACCGCTGGGAAGGAGATTTTTTATCTCTACCGAGCGCCAGTGTACTAGGTTAGACTCGACGGCTCACGTACATCTCCGGGGGGAGATGACTGAGTAGATCAATACATTGGCGGAGGGGTCTCACACCCATGAGGTGGGCCACCAGGAGCAGTGCATTCGCGTACTGACCATCTTGGTGGCGCCCTCTGTGATGTTTTGGATCGACACGCGTACCTACCCCCCTCTTAGGACTGGGGATGGCGGTGTGACTAGGACATGGGACTGGTTCTGGTCGCGCCGGACCAGGTCAGTTAACCTGTTGTCCGCCGGGGCGCAGATCTGCTGTTCTGGTACCCCGAAGGACTTTGTGCTTTTCCGGGGGGAAAATGCCGGGTCGGCCCGGGGCGTCGCAGGGATTGGTGTCGTGGATTTGTGTCATGTGTATGCCACTACGAGTTGCCCTTAACAGTGACTGTGTTGTGCCTTGCGCTGTGTTAGGGGTCCTTCTCCATTTATTTCACCCCTGCTGGGCGGGGATTGGAGGGGGCTGTTGAGGAGGTTTCTGTTAACCCCTCTAGGCATCCCTGTGTAGGTCCCGAACTCGTTCTCGTCGACCTGTTCGCCTGGGTTAACCCTTTGAAAACTGAAACACTTGTACTGCTTGTATAGCCTGTGTATACACGCAGTTATGTTTCTAAGTTTTCTTGGTGGCTTAAGGGAACAACCGCGTCCTGTAAAACTAAACATAGGGGGGTGGTTGGTTCCCCGGTGTGTTGGTAGCAGAGTCGACTCTCGGGTTGAGGCCGGGCTTGACCCCATCTGCCAGAGAGTGTGCCCCCGCACCTTTCATGACGTCTGCCAATTGTGTCACCCTCTTCTTTGAACCTCGACCCGCTGGATTGGGCGGTCGGGTTTGTGGAGGTTATGACATGGTGCACAGCATACCGAACACCCCTTCAAGTTCAAGTTCAAGTTCCTTTTATTGCCACACGGCCAGGCCAGTGGAATTCGAGCACGGTGCAGGTGGTAGCTGCGACAATACACCATAGTCCACAAAGACATAAGAAGACACATGGAACATAACATAAACATAACATAACATAACATAACATCAAGAGGTAAAATTAGGAGGAGTTGGAGTTAAGTAGTTGTATGGCCTTGGGGAAGAAACTGTTGTTGAACCTAACCGTGCGACTGCCCAGTGACCTGAACCTCCTACCAGAGGGGAGGTGTTGGAAGAGGTGATGAGCTGGGTGCAGGGGGTCACTGATGATTTTGTGTGCGCGTGTGATTGTGTGATGTTTGTGTATGGAGTCCAGGGTGGGGAGTTTGCAGTTAATGATTTTGGATGCCCTTATGATGATCCTGTCTAGTCTGTGTAGTGTGTGTTTGGGTGTGTTGCCGTACCATACAGTGATGGAGAGTGAAATGATGTTTTGTATTATGGCTGTGTAGAATTGTATCATTAAAGTCTTCCTAACCTTGTACTTCTTGAGTTGTCTCAAGTGAAATAATCTTTGATTGGCTGTTTCCACCATTTTGTCATGCACATCGCTAGGATTTGAATTCTTAAAAACTACACCTGAATGTAAACAAGAGTGATTGATTGATTGAAAAGTGTATTAACAGATTGCAGAATGGGTACAGTACAGTACAGCTCAATACATACAATTGTTAAGGGGATGCAGACCAGAGAAAGACTTTCATCTTGTTTACATCAGGGTCCCCCATTTTCAATTCATCATAACATAATATAATATATGACATACATGACATACAGATAGACAGTGTGTACAATGTGTGTATTTCATTAATTAATTCTCTTCCCTATTGTTAACATTTTTGTTTAGGATCAGCGATGCGCTTCTCAAAAGCCTTTTCAAACACTACAAGACAGATGGCCTCACACCGCGGGAGAGGAAGAAACAACCGAGAAATCACAAGCGTTTTTTGTCTCTTTTTGACGTAAAAAGGGTTGTGAAATTTCTGATCAACTATGCTGTCCTACATGCGATTGTGTTGCCCGGCCGTCACGCTGGTCACAAGGATTTCACTGCAAAGTTACTGCCAACCAATCTGACCAAAGCTTCCCTGTGGCGCTGTTACAGCAGTATAGAAGGTATGTCACAAAACCACCCCTTGCTCTCTCTCTTTCTCTCTCACACACACACATGGCTCCCACTTTTTCTTATTCTACCAATCTAACAAAAACACTTGTCTTTTCAGGATTTCATGTTGTTGGTCAGAGATCCTTCCTTCGGTTGTGGAAAGCACTCCTTCCGCAGATAATGATCACAAAACCCAGGACAGATCTGTGTTCTCAATGCTACTCCAACAATCACCAATTACGGCAAGCCGCGGGAAGGCCACAGAAGTTGCAGGTGGAGAAACTCCAGGTGTGTACAGTCTACTACTACACTACAGACGGTTTTTTACCACCATCTATTCCCCTGTACCCCCGTCCATAGTGGCTTGTTTTCAGCCTTACGTCTATGTTGCTTCAACACACATGACATTAGGATAACCTGAGGATAACTGAGCACTGCCACCTTATTAGCCGTGTGTGTGTGTATTGAGCCGTACTGTGTTGTACCCATTCTGCAATCTGTTAAATAACGTTTTCATTCATTCATGCTTTCATCCAGGTGCAGTTAAAACATCTGGCCCTTGTTGACAGAGAACGCGAGCTGTTGCAGCAGATGACTGCATCCACAAAAAAAACATGCACGAACATGGATCTGTCTCTAGGCCCCTCCGCACCTGCAAGCAAAGATATCACGATGCACTACAGCTTTGATTATGCACAGCAGGTGAATATCCAATTAAATTATTTTTTATTTCTCCACGTGGTGAATACAAAGGTCACAACATGCTTACAGGAACGTTTTGGAGTTGTATTTGGTGACTGTAGGAGCCTGTAGGGAACGTCACCAAATACAACTCCAATTCAATTATTTTTTATTTCTCCACGTGGTGAATACACAGGTCACAACATGCTTACAGGAACGTTTTGGAGTTGTATTTGGTGACTGTAGGAGCCTGTAGGGAACGTCACCAAATACAACTCCAATTCAATAATTTTTTATTTCTCCACGTGGTGAATTTCCTCCCCTGTTCCCTTATTTCAATGTCCTTTTTTCTTTTTCTTCTTTCTCTGTCAGGTACATTTCCCATCTCACCCTTTTCAAGTGGGTCCCATCTTTTTTCAAACACTGCGCAAATGTGGCCTGTTCTGTGTCCACTGTGAAGGGCTGACGAAGCAGGTGAATTACCTGATTGATGAAGGGATGTCAACTGGTAAAGGGAGCAACGCCGTTATCAGCTATGTGGATAATTTCTTCACCAACTATGGAGTTGGAGAAAAATCAGTGGACCTGCACTGCAGCAATTGCTCCGGGCAAAATAAAAACAATTATGTCTTGTGGTATTTTGCGTGGCGCACGATTCACAAACTCCACCTGCAGCTTGGCCTCCACTTCCTGATTGCAGGCCACACTAAGTTTGGCCCCGACTGGTGCTTCGGTTTGATCAAGCAGGTCTACAGGAAGACTGCGGTCGACACCCTGGCAGGCATCGCAGACATCGTCAGGAAAAGCTCTGCAGTGAAAGGAGTCAATATCCCCCAACTTGTGGGTCGTGAAGATGGCACAGTGTATGTGCCAAGCTACGACTGGCAACAACATCTGGGAAGCTTCTTCAAAAGATTCCCACAAATAAAGAAATACCAGCACTTCAGCTTCGATGCCAACAGTCCTGGGCCCTCATTCATCAACGTGGACGTAGAATATGTTCTATTTCCACACGTAAGCACGGAATGTAGAACTAGTGTACGCACAGGGAAGTCGGGATTCATCACACGGTGCGTACGCAGGCTCTACGCTCCTCCGTAGAACTTTGTTCTACCGTCAATGCTCATGCATGATTATCCATATATGGCCATGAAAGTGAGGAAACACCCCCCATGGGATGTGAAATAATGGACTGACCCGAGCGGTACTCTGAGAAACTCCACGGAGAATTCACTGCTGTCGAACCAAGAAGACACTATCGCGTATTATGGGATAAATAAAAGGCGGATTTGTAAACGGTGATGTCAGATATCAACGGCTCCCTAAGACCATTGCTGCAATTCTGCCTGGACAGCTCAAAATACTAATAAAGACCGTTCGTTGACCACTGTTTGGCGTTGGTTGTGTGTCATTATAACCGTGCTGTAATATGAATGCCTTTATTAGTTGTGTTCGATTGGCTATATGATTTTTAGAGGCATCTATTTTGTTGTCGGCTAATAAAGACCGCGCTGGAATATGACTGCTTTTTCCCGTGTTGTTTGATTAATACCCAGGGCCAGGGATTAAAGTTCTCCTCAATTTTATTCCAAATCGCGATGGATCTCCCGTCGATTTTCTACCTGCTGCATATGATTTCTAGAGGCATACTACAATCTATTTTGATGTCTGTATTGGGTAGCCTATATAAACAATAATAGAGATCATATACAAGAACAATGAATCTCACTGCATGTATGATGTAGCCTGCCTTTCAATACATGAACTTGAATTCCATCATGTTTGTGTGCGGGACTCACAAGGCTGTTGTCACAATGGGTGGTACCGGTACAGTAATAATTACAGTCCACACAATATCACGATCCATGCCATAGCCTATGTTCTATTAGGACATGATCTGTGACGACAAATGTTCTAGAATGTTTGAAGATATCATACTCTGACAGCATGCCTATGATCAACAAAAACGCGAACTTGAATCCCACCATATACATAGTCTGTCCACTATGGTGTCATTGCAATGCGTTTTCTATTCTTTCTTATACAGTAAAAAGGGGGAAGAACACTATATTCATATGACTTGTATTCTGCTTACAGCTTCGAAATTCCACTTGTTTCGTTTAACGTAAAGCCTTTTAAATATAATCAAGACGTTCCCGTGTTTCTGCGGTCTGCGCAAAATAATAACGAGTTGAGCTTTATGATGAATTGAAAATGGGGGACCCTGATGTAAACGAGACGAAAGTTGGTCTGCATCCCCAATTAACAATTGTATGTACTGAGCTGTACTGTACTGTACCCATTCTGCAATCTGTTAATAAACTTTCCAATCAATCAATCAATCAAGCTACGCGGAGCGCAGTCAGTCAGTAGCCTACACCCCGTATATTCCGATAACGCTATATAAACCATGCTGCATTCATTCTGAGAGAAAGATCTATTATTCCAAATGCTATTTATAGGGTTTTGACCATAATTACACTACTGTTGCTATGTTACAATGAACTATAATGAACTACGGTTTGTACAGAACATGCCAGTGTTATTATGCACAGAAGCTCATTTCCTTGTTGTAATAATATATTCTACCACTGGGCGTCAGGTAAGTGTGGTCTGACCTGTGCGTAGATGTAAGCACGGAGTCAAGTTCAAATCGAAATTGATGAATCCCACTCTTTGCTTAGAAATGATCGTACGCACAGGGTAAGCACAGATCTGTGCGTAGAACATGTTGATGAATGAGGGCCCTAGCATGGTGATGGCGAAATTACACCGTGACGATACAGAGCCATTCACGTTTCAGCTGTTGAAAGACTCAAAACGCTACCCAACCATCTCTGGTTTTCCAGTCCTCCCCCCACCTGGTCTTCTAGACAACGACCGACAGGAATATCTTTATAAGGAGATAAGACAATACTGTTCTGATGCCGCAAAAGACATTACATGCCCGCTCCCAACGTCTAGAGCACCTCAGAACAAGAAGACTGTACGATGTTAGATACCATGGAGAAGACACATGGATGTAGAGCACACACACACAAACACACACTGTACTAGCAGTCACTTTAACATGAACACACACACACACTCATGCTGCACACGCTCACAATGTAAGGTCACTTTAAAAAAATTTAACAAGAACTGGAGTGGTTCTTGTATAGTAAAAGCTTTTGTAAAACTCATGTACATATACCTGATATGTCTTACTCTTGTATTATTGCACAATGTCGCATTCTCATCCTATTGGATTCTTATTATTGTATTCTTGACTTGACTTGATAGTATAGTAGTACTAGTATAGCATAGGGACATAGAAGAATTGTATTGTTGTGTACCGGTACATGTACATTATATTTTTATTATTATTACTATTGTTTTATTGCACAATCGTAGCGGGCATGGCCAACCGCATTTCACTGTATGCCCTGGTATGTATGCAATGAATAAAAAAAATGTCACTTTAAACTAAATGGAAAGGTCACTTTAAAGGAAAGAACCGATGTGGTTCTTGTATAGTTTAGATTATTGTAGTATAGCATTAGCATAATGACAGAGTTGAAACTGTATATTGTATTAGCATGTCTATTTTTATCATGCACATCTTATGCCTTCTTATTACCTGTTTATGTATTTTATTATTAGTATTATTGCACAATCGATGCGGGCATGACCACCCGCATTTCACTGTATGCCCTGGTATGTATGTGACGAATAAACCTCTTGAATTGATTTGATATTGTCTGCTGATTTTCGTCCAGTTGTCACATGAAAGGTGGTAACAAAGACTGATAATGATAACAATAATAATGATAATAGGCTACCTGTTTTAGGTCCAATTAATATAATAAGCAATGTGAGAAGATGCAATCTTTATCTGTGTAGGCTACATGACATAACATTTAATGGGGGCAGAGGTAATGCCACACTAGAAGATATTCCATGTTTATCACCTTGTGCTTCCCTCCTTGGAGACCTGTTTCAGAACCACAACCCAAGATGCTTCTATCCACCCTTTGCTGGGTTCAGTGTAAATAAGCAAAGCCGGCAGAATGAGGGGTCTTCTTTAATGCATTATTATTTATTTCATTTCTGTGTAAAAAAGGCTTGTGTCTATCACTCCGCTGGCCAGTTCTACCAACTATGCATTAAAATTCCCTGCGGTCAACATAATTTCTTCCTATTTTGGTTGTAATTGTGTAATGATAGATGTATAACCTGAACACTGTACATATCTGTTTTCAGGAAACACTGGGCTATACAAAGAATATGCTGTGATGTCACATGAATGTATAAATATATGGCCATGCATTTAATCTCTCTCTTTTTTATAAAATAATTATAGCCAACATGCAATATATCCCATTGATTGGTACAATGGGACAGACATTTGTTTTATACAGCTATAACCTGCATTCTTTCAAAATATATCATTAATCAATAAAACAGATATTGGAATACACTATGTAGCCTATGTGTCTAATGAATAATGCTGCGAAAGATTGGACACAACACAAGCTGTGTAAACAAATAGGTCAATATAATTTAATTTAATAAATAAAGGTTTTCAATTCAATAACTGAAATATACATTATTCAGACTAGTAGTTATATTACTACTACAATACAACATTTTTGATTTTGTATCTGATCTGTCATGACAGCATGGCTGTCACAGCACTTAATTATGTTAATACTATTCAGGGGAGAGGTGTGGCTGGGAGGTATTGTTTACGCCCAGCAGAATCCTGGCGAAAGGTGTCAAATCTTTAAGAGCTGTTTTCTCTGCTTAAGTCTCTGGGGAAAATAGACTGCTACAAGATTTAAAATTAGCACATCACAATAATAACATTCTCAGATTTCAAAGTATGACACATCATTTGAAAGCTTACATTCTGTACTTTCACAATCTGGAAAAATCTGGAAAATGAAAATTTAGACATGTGGGTTAAAGCACTGGACATGGTCATGTTTGTGTATGGAGTCCAGGGTGGGGAGTTTGCAGTTAATGATTTTGGATGCCCTTATGATGATCCTGTCTAGTCTGTGTAGTGTGTGTTTGGGTGTGTTGCCGTACCATACAGTGATGGAGAGTGAAATGATGTTTTGTATTATGGCTGTGTAGAATTGTATCATTAAAGTCTTCTTAACCTTGTACTTCTTGAGTTGTCTCAAGTGAAATAATCTTTGATTGGCTGTTTTAAGTAGATGAGTGGTGTGATGATCCCAGTTGAGTTTATTGCTGATGTGTGTTCCTAAGTATTTGAATGAGTCTGTGGCTGAAATGGGTTGATTATTAATGAGCATGGGTGTTTTAGTGGGTGTGATTTTTCCGAAAGTCAATGATGAGTTCAACGGTCTTGCTTTCGTTGAGTATAAGGTTGTGTTCTCTGCACCATGTTAGTGTCCGCTCCACCTCCAGCCGGTAGTCATCCTCCTTGTTGTTGGAGATCAGCCCTAGGATGGTGGTGTCGTCCACGTATTTCAGCATTTTGACTGAGGGGGATGCTGATCGGAGGTTGTTTGTGTAGAGGGAAAAAAGCCACGGGGAGAGAACACACCCCTGTGGTACCCCAATGTTGGTGGTCAGAGGGAGAGAGGTGAAGTTGTTGTAGCGGACTACTTGTTTGCGGCCCTTCAGTGTGTCCAGCAGCCATAAACAGAGAGAGGGGGCAATGTTCATGTTGGTCAGGGTTTGGAACAGTATGAGGGGGTCGATGGTGTTGAGGGCACTGCTGAAGTCAATAAAAAGTATCCGTGCATAACTGTTTTTGGTCTCCAGATGCTGGAGGGTGTAGTGCAGTGCCAGGTTGACTGCATTGTCAGTAGACCGGTTTGTGCGATAGGCAAATTGTAGAGGGTCCATCAGGGGGGATGTGAGTGTTTTTAAAACTGACAGGACTATGCGTTCCAGCAGCTTCATGGCTACTGCTGCCAAGGCCACGGGTCTGTAGTCATTAAGGCTAGATATTTTTCCTTTCTTGGGTATGGGGATGATGGTGGATTGTTTGAAGAGGGCTGGGATCTGCATTTGCTGGAGTGAGGTGGTGAAAATGCCAGTGTAGACTGGTGCTAGCTGGTGAGAACAATAGCTGAGGCAGGCAGGTGAGATGTTATCTGGGCCTGCTGCCTTGCCCTTATCCAGCCTCCGGAAAAGGTTCCTCACTGTATCTGTATCAATGGTGAGTGGGGTGGATACTGGGATACTGTTCTCACAGTAGGCCCTTTAGGTGCCTGTCTAGTCCGCAGTGCTCCAGGCACAGGTCGAGTTCTGCTCTTGGGGCCTGTTGCCGGGATTGAGGGATCAACCTCCTTGGGGGTTGTCTCCCCGGCACGCCGACTGGCCCTGCAGTGTTGTGGGGGGTAGCCTCTTGTAGAGTGCTTCAGAGCGGCGTGCCAAGGGGGGAAGGGCCTGCTCTTGATTTGGGCCCTGTCCGATATGCTGGCGATGTGGGGGGTGGTGTCACAAGTGACCGTCTGGTGGGGTCCCGATGCTACGGCCTCGTTGGCCTCACCAGGCCCCTTTTGTCGGGGGGTCCTAGCCCTCAGGGTTGGGTTCTTGACCTTCGACCCCGTGATGTTGGGGGCTGTGACGGGGGTGTTTTGCTTCCCGTCCATTCCCTGGTGGCATGTGGGATGCGCGCCTGAGTGAAGGTAAGTCCCACGGTCTGCTCATCCTGTGCCTTTTTAGGTGCTAAACCCTCTTCACACAGTCGGATCTGATTCCCTCCCGTCCTCCACTAGGGGAGACCGGGGGGCTCGGGTCCTCCCCGTTTCTGATGGTTGTAGGGGGCCTCAGCGGGTACATCTGTCGAGCTTTTCGCTCTGCTCAGCTCCTGTGTTCCAATAGAGCAGAGCATAAAGCTATATGATCTATAACGTAAGGTTCCTATAACCCTAGTTATATGAGTATAGCGAGCGCTCTGCTCTTACTCACTGAGGACCCCGTGGTCTTCGCCTTTGGTGGTGAAAGACTTGGGAAGGAGCTGATTGTGTGGCCACGACCCGCTTATATAGGAGCGGATGTGGGTGTGGCCAGGCGGAGGTAAATAGGTGTGTGCATGTGGAGAAAGTTATTCATTATTAGAGTGGATAAAGGGATAGTTCCAATAGAGCAGAGCGCTCGCTATACTCATATAACTAGGGTTATATGATAACCTTACGATAGTATGAGATATTCCTTTATTGATCCCCTTGAAATTCAGGCATCATAGCAGCATAGGGGAGGGGGGAGGGGGGTACAGGTAGTAGACATGGTACAGGTCACAGAATTATAGTACAGTAGAGAAGTAAAAATTCAAATAGAATAAAAAGGCAGTGTAAACAATATAACAATATAATTAACTCTGGACATGTGCATATGGGCAACAAGGTGCGAGATGAGGGTATGTATGCCCTCTGTTATATTTGCCCTACAATAAATAGTTACAATATATAATCTAATAATCAAAATCGAATCTAATATATAATCTAAAAAACCGAAATGCTAAATGTATGCAATATATAATCTAATAATCCAATATGGTGCACATGCAGTCCCCTATATGATGAACTCCCGACTATATGACATGATGACCCCATGACCTCTAGTTCCACCATCAGGCCAAATGTACTTTCAGAATTAGTATATCTCAAAAAACTTTCAATCAAATATTTTCTAATTTGGTGTGCACATTCATGATGCCTAGAGGAAGAGGCATATTGATTTGAGTGACCCTATGACCTTTCCTTTAGCGCCACCATCAGGGAAAACATTCAGATTTTCTAATTAAGTTATCTCCTGATCTGTTTGTCATATAGTCATTAAACTGGTATCTAGACATGTGTTTAATCCATGCAAAACAACTTTGCCACAAGCACCTACAAAATTAGCCATATTGAATTTTATACCATCTTGAATTATTGGAAAAACACTTTTCCCCTACACCCCCTAGCCTGTTCTACGTGATAGGCCAAGCCATATGACAGATCCAATCAAATGTATGAAGAAGCATGGTAAACAGGAAATGTTTCATTACGTGTGGATGCACTGTCCGATTTCCACCTAACTTTACAAATATGTTTGCTTTACAATAGCAAGAAGGCCTGCAAAGTTCTGAGTCATCTTGCGTTATGCTGGCACTATTCTCATAAAACTAAAAACACTAACTACTCTGGGTCATGTCCTCAAGAGCACACGTCTAGGTAATACATAATTTATGCTCTCAGAGCCCTTTAGTTGTATAGGGAAGTTTCACTTCAGACAAATATGCAGGTAAGTCATAATAGAAATCACATCTTTGATGCACTTTCACTGTTGTCAGTGCCACCGCCTGAATACAAATGCTGCTGCTAAAAGCTAAATGAATGACAGACAAGCCGCTTGTGTTACAAGATTAGGGAGAAGGAGAACACAGAGTTGGAGTTGCAGCATCTCAGACAAAGAAAGATATAATATAAGAAAGATATATATGAGCTACTGCCCTCTGGGAGGAGGTTTAGAGTTCCACACTCTAGACTGAACAGATTCCTTTATTCCGTTTTCAGTTAAACTTTTAAATAGCGCCAGATAAATGGCCGGCAATTATCGAATAATCGATATTTGATCGTAATATTATCGATATTCGATAATCGATGGCAACATCTCAGACAAAGGCTGGCAAGCAGGTTGACCTCAGTAAAGACGTGAAGGGATTACATACAGTATGTGGTGTTCACCATCTCTGCCAGGGTGCCATTGAGCAGGGCACTTTGTTATCCCAAAGGAATTTTGAGTATCAAAGCATCTCAGACACGTTAATTAAGGGTGGCATGCAGGTTGGCCTTGGTAAAGAAGTGAAGGGATTACATTTGCAGTGTCTGTCACCTGCACTTGAGCAAGGCACCGAACCCCAAACAACTCCAGGGGCACTGCATGTATGTATGTGTAGGGGGCTGTGAAACCAAGAGAAATATGCAGAAAGATACATTTTGATTGCCATGTGTGAACTGGCATTTGATTGACATTGACTGACATTTGATCTTCATCAACAAGAAGATTGATAACAATTTCCTCTCTGATACGGATCAGCTAGCCTAGCTTTAAAACTCTGGGAGAGGTGTTTTTGGCCAACAGCTAGGCGAGCTGATCCGTACCCCGCTTCCACAGACTGTCCACAGACTGACATATCAATTTATACCACACAACGTATGTGGCTGCAGCTAAAAATGTCAATAAGTCAATATGTTCTTTATTCATAATGGTAATGACTAGACCTCTGCATTAATCCACTAATCAGAATAGTGGTGGTGATATAGGCATATTAATCTATGTCTTCAAATCAATAGGGAATCACCCGGTACAGAACAGAAGGCAATAAGCTCCATTATACTATTTTATGGACTACAATCACACTTGTGCTCATGAAGAAAGAAACACACATACACATGGACACACACAAGCACACACACACAGAACAGGGTACTATCATTCTACACTGTATATTTTTGTATAACATTTTTTAATTGTCTTTCTTTTCTTTTACATGAAACAAGACAACACAATACAGTAATAATAACAATAAACAGGACTTCAGTTAAACAGATGTGTAACAAATAAGAAATACAAATTCCACAGAAGGCATTACATTATTATTATTTTCAATCATTTCACAATAATTGCATAATTGTGTTTGAATATCTGAGTAATTAAAGTAATTATACATTTGTCCAAAATAGCTGGTTCAGATATGGTTAAGCAGCTGCCCTGTGATCAGATGAATCCATATTATTTATTTTTCCGACATCAAATGCGTATTTTCTTATCGTACAAATATTGTCATATTTATTTTAATTATGATTAAAACATGTTCCCCCCCACAGGGTCGGTATCGACCCCTTTTGACATTATGATCATATAGGCATATTTTTATGAGTGATGAAAATTATTTGTGATTTTAAAATCAACTGTTTTCAAGTATTAACATCACTACTATGTCACAAAAGCATGTAGAATGTAAAACGTTAGGTTGGCAATAGGTTAGCAATAGGTTAAAAGTGTCCTTATATCGTTTTAAGTTTTCGATTTGCGATCGTCTATCCGACCCGGAACCGGACATGAAAATGTTGAACCATGGGAATTTCGTAGAGGAGATTCATAGCTGTCGGCCAGCGTTGAAATTTCTCCGATCTACACTTCCTGTCACATACTATGGTGGTTCAAAGTTCAGCGTTCTGAATGAATCATATCAATAATTGTTATGATTCGCGATAATAAGCCACAAAAGATAACGTTTTTGACAAGTATTGAAACGCAGTCAGTTTCTCCACACTATTGTTAGCATGTAGGAACAATTCGATCTGAAATTAGTTTCAAAACGGTTACACTGTGGGGGAAATAAAAAAGTACAGTCGATTACAGTAAATATCAGTATCTGTTATTATGCACGCCTGGTGATACTAAATCCTAATTGAACTCGGGCATTTGAAAGATACTATATGTATATATATTAGGGCTGTCAGTTTATCGCGTTAATTAGATTAATTAATTACACAGCAAATAATCGCGTTATGAAAATTAACTCAAAATTAATTACAATTTTTTTTCTTTTTTCTTTTTTTAATAATAATATTTTTTTTGTATCTCATTCATTCCATAAGCATGTAGAATACACATTTACCGATTTTTTTTAATATGGTCCATTTGCATGTTCTTGGTATCTGATTCTAGGGACATCACATTAGAAGAACTCAAGGAAGCCATATCCGGAATGAAAAACGGTAAGGCTCCGGGAAAAGACGGTATCCCATCAGAAATGTACCTTTCTTGTTGGGACATATTTGGACCCTTATTACTAAATATGATCTTATACTCAGTCAAGGAGGGGAGCTTCCATAAACACCACAATATCGCACTCATTTCAGTTCTTCTCAAAAAAGACAAAGACCCCACTGAGTGCGGTAGTTACAGACCTTTAAGCCTCCTCGGAACCGATGTCAAACTGTACTCTAAGATATTAGCCATCAGATTGCAAAAGCATATGACGTCTTTGGTTCATCCGGACCAAACGGGCTTCATAAGAGGTCGCCTGATCAATGATAACATAAGGCGAATACTGCACGTACTAGATGCAGACAAAGAGGACACCACACCTAAGGCGATGCTATCCCTGGATGCTATGAAAGCATTTGACAGGCTGGAATGGTCGTTTCTATGGGCAGTATTAGAAAGGATGGGGTTAGGAAAAGGATTCATTGATATGATTAAAGTACTATACAAGGACCCATCGGCCATGATTACAACAGGCACATTCATCTCCGAAATCTTTCCGGTATCACAGCCAGACAGGGTTGCCCTCTTAGTCCCGGACTATTCGATCTATCATTAGAGCCTTTAGCACAATATATAAGACAATCCCAACACATAGAACCAATCGTAATCAAGGGCACACAACATAAAATTAGTTTATATGCGGACGACGTAATATTGTTCATGCAAAACCCCAACACCACATTGCCGCATCTACTCAAGTTGATAGAGAACTTTGGTGATTTATCGGGATTTAAAATAAATTGGCCGAAGTCGGCTTTCCTTCCTATTAACATCCGTGCAAAAAAAGACACAACCCTCCCAGGTGCGATACCCATGGTTAAACATTTTAGATGCTTGGGTGTGGAAATATTTCCCACCATAAGACAAACGGTGAAGCACAATTACACAAAAATACAGAATAAAATCAAAGACGACCTGGACAGGTGGGCAAAACTTAAAAACTCAGTACAGGCAAGGGTATCAATAGTTAAGATGGATGTATTACCAAGAATCAACTTCATCAGCTCAATGCTACCGTTACCTCCTCCAGAGGGCTACTGGAAAAGATTACAATCCTCCACATACAAATTTATTTGGAATAACAAACCACCTCGCATAAAAAGATCCACCGCACAGAGAAATAAAGCAGACGGTGGCATGGCAGTTCCAGATTTTTTACAATATTTTAAGGCTTTCACATTAAGACCATTGAAAATATGGTTTGATCCCCAGGCTTTGGTATCTTGGAGAGAATTGGAAGAAAACATAGTAGCCCCACAGAGACTGAAAGACATAGCACACACTAAACTTTCAATCAAGCATTGTGAGCGGGAATTTGGCCCCATAATTACCCATGCAATCAGAACATGGCGGGAAACACAAAAAAAATATCCTAACCCTCAAAAATGGCATAATCACACTCCCATATTCAATAACAATGCACTCTTAATGAGAAAACGCCCTATAAGATTCCCTATATGGGAAGAGCAAGGCATACACTCATTAGGGGATATTTTTAATAACCAGGGCTTCTGTAATTATGGCGAAATATGCACAAAGTTTAACCTCACCGAGTCCACATGGCTTTTTTACATACAGTTACGACTATGTTTGAGGTCTCACGGTGTTCCATTACATATACCAGTTGAACACCACAGATACCACACATTTTTCTATGAAAGAGAAACATTGGGAGGTTTTGTATCAGGTTTTTATTATCAATTACTAACGTCCTCGTATGAAACCCTTCAACTAGACACTGTCTGGAGGAGGGATATACCAGACCTGGAAAATGACTTTGATTGGCAAGGAGCCTGGGCAAATGTCCGACTTACATCAAGGAACCCGGATCATCAACAAATCAATCTGAACTATATTCACAGGACATACTTGACTCCTATAAGACTGTGCAGAATGGGGCTTAAACAAGACTCCAAATGCTCCCAATGTACAAATGGGGACGAAGGGACATTTATGCACATGTATTGGGACTGCCCACCAGTTAAGGCATTCTGGAAAGATGTGTCCCAACAATTATCAAAACTCGTATCTTGGAATATACCTGTACACCCCTCGGTATTACTATTGAATGATGTTTTTGAGTTTGCAGTGAATCCACAGCTAAAGAGATTGGTTTTATCGGGTATCACAGTAGCTAAAAAGCTGATCGCATCACGCTGGTTTCAACCGGAAAAAATTTGCCGGAAAGTTTGGTTTCTTACATATCTCGATGTGATATATCAAGAAATATCTACAGCAAGAATTCTGGGTCTCAATGAATCCAAAATGTCAATGTGGGTAGAAGTGGTGGAGAGAATAAAAGCTAGCTTATAATGGTAGTGTCTGGTTAGGAGTGAGGGATAATGGAGGTACTATCCAAGGAGGGGTCCGGGAGGGGGGGTTCGAGCTGGAGCATATGTGTGTAGGGTTTTAGAAAATAGGTATTAGGGGTATGTTCTATATAAACATTTATATAATTGTAATTTCGCTGGATATACACTGTATACGGTTAAAATGTTATTATAGATCTTGTTTCTGTACTTGCATGTAATTTTAACCACCTTGACTGATAGTTTCATTATGCATTATGTGTTGAGTACTGACTTTTAATAATTTTTGTTTTGCAATAATAAAAAAATATATAAAAAAAAAAAAAAAATTAATTACAATTTTTTTTCTTTTTTCTTTTTTTAATAATAATATTTTTTTTGTATCTCATTCATTCCATAAGCATGTAGAATACACATTTACAGATTTTTTTTTAATATGGTCCATTTGCATGTTCTTGGTATCTGATTCTAGGGACATCTATGAATCTCAGGGAATGTATTCCCAGTGTCAGAAATACTGTGGGCTAGATCCACAAAGAATGGATTGTACGGTGCAAGTTGCACCCTTACTTACAATTCATTATGAATTGAAAATGGGGGACCCTGATGTAAACAAGACGAAAGTCTTTCTCTGGTCTGCATTCCCTTAACAATTGTGTGTATTGAGCCGTACTGTATTGTACCCATTCTGCAATCTGTTAATAACATTTTCATTCAATCAATCAATCTGCACAGTGATTGATTGAATGAAAATTTTATTTTGAGTAAATTGTAATGAACCAAATGAGAATATCAATAAATTTTTTTTTTATCTTTGACTGTGAATAACTGTGCAGCTTTCTATTGTGGTGGTGGAGGTTAGGTGCACTTTAGTCTGTGTTTGTAAATAATAATGTTTTTTTTGTGTTTTTTATGCTGTGCGTTTATGTGAATGTTGATTAGTGGTAGTTGAGCTATGGTTATAATTATATTGTCATTTCGGATGTATGGAGGCACTGTATGCTTGGTTAAAGTTGTGAATGGAGGTGTATTCATTTCACATGTGATCCAGGGACGTAGCGAGGAGTGGGCTGTAATTGGTCGAGATACGTCACGTGGTGTCAGTGAAACGGTAAACAAGAAGTTGCGGGGAATTTGACAGCAGCGAAGGGAAACGAGTGAGGACTGGTGAGTGAATGTGTGTAAGCGATTTGTTTTAAGAATGATAGTAGTATTGTGGTAGTTATTGATTGAATGTGTGTTTTGTTTCAAGGTTTGTAACCTGTTGGAGAAAAGAATTAAAACCGTTTTACAACTGAGTGGCATCCTGTCCATACCTTCACCCCAGCAGCGGGAGTAAAGCTGCACAGTTACAAACCACGGGCGGCGGCAGAAGAGTGGCTGAAACGCGCCGTCAGACAAGGACAAAATAACCGAGGGATATGAGGTACTGCTGTGTCGTTGTAAATGGAATAACTCGCGCATCAGACCATACGGGTCAGCGAGCAGGAACTTTCACCTGGTTCAAATGTTAATGCAAGCAGCTAACACAGCTAAGGAAGCTAACGCAGCTGAATGAGTGAATGAATGAAAACTTGGTTTGACAGATGTCAGTGCCAACTTCAAATGCAATCAGGAGTAATGCCAAGCTACTGAAACTGGCTATCAAATAGCATACCAAAGCTAACGTGGACAAACAATGAAGGCAGTTGATTGTTTGTTTGAGCATTTTATTAACAGATTGGAGAGTGGGTGCAATACAGTGCAGCTCAGTGCACACGGTTGCTGGGGGGATGTAGACCAGAGAGGACTTTCGTCTTGTTTACATCAGGGTCCCCCATCCAGTTGAGGATAAAAGCTATAGTTTGTTTACTAGCCCTGCGATGGTGCCAATCATATTATATAGGTGTATGCTGATTAGTAGCCCTCTAATTTCAAGACCTTTAGCTTAGTTTGAGTGTACCTGGGTGGCAAGCCGGCGGGAGAAGGTGAAACCTACTCCACTTTGTTTATTTGTATTGTTTTCCATTTTTGGGCGGTATCCCTGGGGGGACCTCTGGTGAGCCTGGTAACGCCGCTGAAGACTAGTTAGGCTAGGATAGTTAGGGAAGTAGCTTCTGAGCTAGTTTAGGCAGCTAGAGAGGGCGGAAGACACAAGGTAGATAAGGAGTTACGGGTACGCTCAATTAGGTTATTATTTATTAGGTTATTTATTATTACAATTATTTATTTTATGGTCAAATAAATAATAAATAAATAAAAATAAATAAAAATGGATCAATTAAAGAAAGAGAGGGCCAAAGTGAAGGCAGCTTTCACAAGAAAGGCCAACAGCATTTTGCGAATGGCGCCAACTATGCTGCGAGAGGAATTGAAAAGTGAGTGGAAATCCCTTTCTGAGGACGCAGAAAGGCTTCATGCAGCTAATTATGTGTGTGAGGCCTGTCTGATTGATGAAGCAGGCGACATGGAGGCTGTGGATGATAAAGCCAAAGCAGACTTGGAGAGGGTAACCATAGAGTGCGATACAACATTAAAAGAGGTGAAGCAGGCAATCCATTCCAACCTTTGGTCAAAATATGCAGAGACCGAGCTAAAAGCAGCCATTGGACGGGCAGAAATAAGCTATGAAGGTGCGGGAGAAGTTAACCTGGAAACAATCACCTACGAAAATGGTAAAGAACAAGTCACACTCTTGGAATCTCTCATCACCAAGGCAGAAAGTCTGCTAGCTGTCTGGGAAGGGTGGATCCCTGAAGGCGCTGCGTGCGAGGTTAGAAAAAAGCTGCAAGTACTGGAGGACAAGAGAATTGACCTCTGGCGAAGGTGGGTGGTTGAATTCGGCAGGGTCCAGAAAGAGCAGGCTGATAGAGCCATTGAAATCAGGCTAAAGGCCGCCTCCGACATTGCAGAAGCTGAAAAAGGAGCCGCTGAGGCTGAAAGAAGAGCCACCGAGACCAGGCTAAAGGCAGCCGAAGTTAGCGCTGGGTCTGAGGAGAAGGCCGCAGATGCCAGAGAAAAGGCAGCTGAGATCCAGTTGGTAATGGCAGAGGCCGCCGCAGAAGAGCGTGCCGAGCTGGCTAAGGCGCAGCGGAAAGCATGGGAGGTAGCACACAGCGCTAGCATAGCAAGCCTGGAAGCGGGAGGCTCACAAGCAGCAGCCATACAGAGAGTTCGCCTTCACCCAATACAGCTACCAAAGTTCAATGGTTGCATGAGAGACTTTCACCGTTGGCGAAGAGACTGGGAAAACCTCCAGCGACAGGGAGATCCATCTGAGTCAGCCGAAGTAAAGAAATTCCAGCTCCTAGACAGTGTGGAGGAGAGAATCATCAATGGCGTTAGGCTCTCAAGCTACGACACAGCTCATGATATGTTTAGGGTCCTTGAAAACCGGTTCGGGAATAAGACCACCATCGCCATTCAGATAATTGAAGAGTTGGAGAAGTTGCCGGTGGCAAAAGGTAACCAGCCGAGAAAAACAATAGAGCTCATCCAAGCTGTTGAGAAGGCCCTTACTGACCTGACAGACTTAGGAAATATTGGAGCTATAAAGAATCCACTTGTTATCAAAGCTATTGAAAGCAAACTGCCTGAATGTGAGCTGAGGAGCTGGCTCACCTTTAAAGCTGCACCTGTGAACAATGTCACCCCTGAAGGCCACTTTGACGCTCTCCTAAAATTCTTAAAAAATGAAGAAGTAGTCCTTGAGGCGTTGGTGCAGCTAAGACCCTCAGAAGTGTTCGAGAAGCCAAGCAAGCCAGAGTGGAAGACGTTCACACGAGCAACAGGAATGGTTGCGACTGGAGAAGAATGCAGCATGTGTGGAGATGAGGAGCACAGAGGCAAAATTTTCTTCTGCAAAAGGTTCAAAGCGCTCAATCTGGCTGAGAAGAGAGACGTCGTCGAAAGGAATGAAGCCTGCCAGAGATGTTTGACATCCCATCAGAGGGATGGAGAATGCAGCGACAGGTTCCTTTGCAGGAAGTGCTGCCAAAAGGGAGAGACCTCCGACCACCACTACCTCATGTGCTCTGCAGAAGGAGGGCAAAAAGGAGAGGAGAGGAGAATGGGAAAGCAAAGGGTGGAAACAAGCGGCGTAAACACGGGAACACTCTCAGAAGAGCAACAGAAGGCACTTGCTAATGTCTCCCCCGAAGCAGCGGACCAGATTTTAAGGGCATTCACCAACCAAACAACAGTGTCAATGAGCACAAGCAGTAAGGGTGGTAGTCTCCGTGAAATAAATGGCCTGAGGGAGCATCCTGTGCTTATGATGATCATGGAGGTCATGACAAACGGAGGGCAGACTATTGGGACCCTAGTAGACCATGCGTCCGACACCAACTACATAACCCACCAAGCTGCCAAAAGACTCAGACTGAGAGGGGAGAAGATAACGTTGGTTGTGCATGGAGTTGGTGGGATGAAAGTGAGAGTCAAGACAGAAAGGTACCTGCTCAAGGTCAGGATGCGTATTTCAGAGGACACATGGAGTCCCCACCAGATAGTCTGTTATGGCCTGGATGAAATCGCCCGAGCAGGCAGAGTCGTCAGCCCGAAGCAGCTTAAAAGATTCTTCCCAGAAGTCAAAACGAAGGAGCTGGTCCGGCCAGAGAAGATCGAGCTTTTGATCAGCCACCGGGAGGGTCGGCTTGCTCCACAGCGGATGAAGAGAGTGGGAGATCTGGTGCTGTGGGACGGCCCGCTAGGGAAGACTGTGGGGGGAACGCACCCTGATCTGTTTGAGGAGATGGAGATGTCAATCCACAACTCTAAGACTCATTTTGCACACTCTATGAGAGCAAAAGCGATCACGGTGGAGGAGATCTCCTGCGAGCTGGTAAACACCAAAAGAAAAAGGGCTCAGAAACTGGACAAGGTCACGAGAGGAGTGGAAGAGATCCTCCCCGCTGGAGGCTTCTCTCTCAAGCCATGGGTTCAGTCCGGTTAAAGTGGGAGGCGTGAAAGAAGTCAGCCCAAGCAATCTGGTGAGGTTTCGAGTCTGGCGCTCGAAACCCTGGTGTTGCCCAATGCCAGAGAGGCTGTGTGTAAGGTTCAGCAGCTTGGCCAAGCTCTGTGGGGGGGCCATCAGCTGGGTCCGCCGAGTGGTGAACAAGTGGCGAATCCGAGGTGGAGCCATAGAGAGAGCAGAGTGGGAGGCCAAGCACTTGATGCAAGCAAAGAGTGCGCTGATAAAGATTTGTCAATTTTGTCGCTAACCATGGCTGAGAAATGTGTTGCATTAGAGGAAGAAAAGGCCTCTTTACATACTATGATGAAACGGTCACAAGAAAGTCATCAGTCTGAGATTAATTCTTTAAAAAGTGAATTGGATAAAGTATCAGCACAGTTGCAAATGACTGAGTACAGTCTTGAGGAGAGAGAGAAGATCCACCATGATGAGTGTGAAGGGGCCTCTGCCCTGAAGGGGAAAGTGGAGCATCTCCACGTACAGTTCCATAAAGAGTCAGATAAAGTGAGAGAGGCAGTTAACAAACATCATTGTCTACACAATGAATTGCAAGCCAAAGATGAGCAAATCAACTGCATCAACGTTCAAATAAGTCAAAGAAAGGAATTACTTGCTGGACTCGGTCAACAGCTGAAGGAGAATGATGCAGCCATTGCCCATGTCATGGATTCTGCCTCAATTGAAAGGCTGAAACATGCTGAAGAGAACAATGGTCTAATAGCACAGTTGGGAAGAATGGAATATGAGCACAGAAGCTCTCTGAGCAGCTGGAAACTACAACAGCCTGTTAGCAATGGAACTGAGATTTCAGTTTCACAGAATAAATGGAAGACATTACATCTCAAACTCAAGCTGTAACAAAATAAATATGTGACATTTTTGTCCTTGAAGGGGCATTTCTTCATCTTCAAAAAGAGGGTCTGTCCTCGAAGCATGGGAGCTTGGGGCCGCTTCCGAGAACTTTGTTTGGCAGCTAAAAAGGGAGTAGCATTCCCTGAGTCAACTCTGAACAGACTTGTGTCCACCACCAAGGGAGAGTGTTTATCTGTTGTGGTCTCCTTGGGTCTAAAGACCAGGATACCAAGTGGGAGGTGTGCAGCTTTCTATTGTGGTGGTGGAGGTTAGGTGCACTTTAGTCTGTGTTTGTAAATAAGTAATGTTTTTTTTGTGTTGTTTTTTATGCTGTGCGTTTATGTGAATGTTGATTAGTGGTAGTTGAGCTATGGTTATAATTATATTGTCATTTCGGATGTATGGAGGCACTGTATGCTTGGTTAAAGTTGTGAATGGAGGTGTATTCATTTCACATGTGATCCAGGGACGTAGCGAGGAGTGGGCTGTAATTGGTCGAGATACGTCACGTGGTGTCAGTGAAACAGTAAACAAGAAGTTGCGGGGAATTTGACAGCAGCGAAGGGAAACGAGTGAGGACTGGTGAGTGAATGTGTGTAAGCGATTTGTTTTAAGAATGATAGTAGTATTGTGGTAGTTATTGATTGAATGTGTGTTTTGTTTCAAGGTTTGTAACCTGTTGGAGAAAAGAATTAAAACCGTTTTACAACTGAGTGGCATCCTGTCCATACCTTCACCCCAGCAGCGGGAGTAAAGCTGCACAATAACACCATGCTCAAATTGACCAGACCTGAAAAATCTCAGCAAATTAATAGATGGAAGATGATTAAACAGAAGGTTTTGTAGATACAGTACTGAATTCTGCCATCCGGACACATGCAATTTGAAATATGATTATAGAATATAGAATATGAGGCATAAAATGGTAATGCGATTAAAATGCGATTAATTAGATTAATTAATTACAAATCCTGTAATTAATTAGATACATTTTTTTAATCGCCTGACAGCACTAATATATATATAAATGTGCGAATTGGCTATAATAAGGTAATGTATAAGCATATATTCTATATTCTATAATAATATTTCAAATTGCATTGGTCCGGATGTGAGAATTCAGTACTGTATACAGAACCTTCGGTTTTATCATCTTCCCTTTATTAATTTCCTTAGATCTTTTGTACACATGATCTAAAGAGGGTACTGAACGAGGTCAGTGGCAGTCTTTTAAGTCTGGTCATTATTATCATGGTGTTATTCACTGTCAAAGATGAAAAGAAAAATCATAATTCATATTTTCCTTCGTTTCATCACAATTTAAGCAAGCCTAGTAATAGACACAATATTTCTGACACTGAGAATACATTCACTGAGGTCCATAGATGTACCTAGATACCAAGAATATGCAAATAGCCCTTGTAGAAGTGGAGCAATATTCCATTTACCTAGGTATATATTTTATGCAGATTTTCACATCGTGTGGAACAGGATAATAACAACAATAATGACAATGGAAATAACAAAAATAATAAAACAAAATATAAAAATGTAATTGTGTTACCACAGACATTACAAAAGACATTTCTTCCGGGGCTTCCGGTTAAGCTACAACATGTAGCACACGCATTTTGCAATTGCTCCGCTCCCACTAACGCTAATTTCGTTTAAAAACATTATTTGGACAGTAAAGAAAGAGAATAGACCACATCGTATGTATTGTTAAGACCCTCTACTAACCATATCAAAAGACAATATGGTTAAAGGTGGAAAGAAGGCAGAGAAAATAACTACGGCAACTTCAACGGCGCAGGACGTAAAAAAACGAGAAAGACGCGTCCTAACCGTCGCTGGTTCTGAGCCGACGGCGACAAGCTCCGAGGAGGAGAAGGAAGAGGACAACTTACCGGGATCATCGATTACGGTCCCCGAAAGAGAGTCAATAGAGACCAACATAAAAGAAGGTACAGATTCAAGCTCCGTGAAAGGGAGAGCAGCCAGATTTATGGATTCCAACGTCACTGCATCTATCTACCATATGCCGCCAACTGAAGAAAGCAGAAATCCACCCGATTTCAACACACTGTCTAACCTGATGGTAGAACAGTCTAACCTGATGAAAGAACAGATGGTAGAACAGTCTAACCTGCAGATTACACACATCAAGGCGCTCGAGGCAAACGTCGATGCTAAATTCGATCGCATCGAGGCTAAATTCGATCGCATCGATGACAAATTAGAAGAAGTCAAGAAAGCGATCGATGCACAGTCAAAGCGAATCACGACAGTGGAGATTTCGGTGACAGAAAACACAAAAGCAGTCAAGGCGAACGAAGGTAGCATGACAGAGATGGGAGAAGAGATGGAAAAAGTGAAAGATGAATACCGGAGGGAAATAAAATTGCTTAAAAACGAAGTGATGGAGAGGCAACTAGAAACCCATCGTTACCACAGGCGGAATAACATCCGCATTGTGGGGCTTGATGAATCAGTGAACTGCGATGACATCAACTTTCCAAAAGAGTTATCAACGATTTTGGAAAACTCCGATCCAAACAAAGTGCCAGAAGTGGAACAAGTTTACAGAATTGGTTCCCAGGGGCAAAATATCAACGGGCCGAGAGTCATCATTGTCACTCTGCGGAAAACTACAACAAGGGATGAAATCATCAAATATGCTCGCAACCAACGTGGGAAGCTGAAGTATGGTGATAAACCAATATTTATCTACGAAGATTTGAGCAGAGAGGCCATCATCCGACGTCAACCATACAAAGATGTGATGCAAAAGCTGTACATAGCCGGCTACAAGCCAAGGCTAGCATATCCGGCGCTGTTATCATTCTTGGGCAATAACGGCCGCAGGTCAGGTCCATTTACACCCTTTGAAGCTGAGGATTTCCTGAATCAAAATGCAGCAAATAACCCAAAGCATGACGAAAATGCCGGAATCAGTTAAGCCTCTCTCTAAATATATACCAGTGTTGGAATGACTTTATTGTGTTCATCAATGAGGTCATTCCACCAGTGTTGGAATGACATTGTTGTGTTCATCAAAGTAGCAAACGATATGCAAGTCGTCTATAACAAAGTGTACTGTGTATAATACGATTCATAATACATTATAATTTCAGTCTCTGGTCTCTGAGGGGACAAATAAATATCAATGCAAAAAGATCTATCTGGAATATTCTGGGTTTATCGCTCAAATGCCCTGGGTCTCTTAGATCATTCTGGAATGTAAAATAGTCTAGGCACTAGTATATTCTACAACCTTCTAGAATATAAGGCACCATGACAACGAAGCATACAACTCTAACAATAACATTCGGTGTGCATACACATAGCAGATAATAAATTAAATGAAGTGCAATCAGCCCTTAATAATACTTTAAAATTATCCACACATAAACGTATGAGCACAGCAAGGTTATTCTAACAATTTAAGTAATCACTCCATTAAAGGCACATTGAAGCGCTAAAAGGCGCTGCTTTTCTATCTTATCTAATCAGTTAAATCGGTTCTAGTGGCTTCTCCACGTTGATAATTATTTATCTCTTATTCCTTATCTATATCTTTCCATTGATTTTTATTTTATTTAATTTTTTCTTCTCATTACTCTATATTTTTTAAATATAATTTAACTTACATTGTTCTTTTCCAATGTTCTTCACATTAAGGTGTCAATATTACTATATATTTTTTAAATATATTTTAACTTACATTATTCTTTTCCAATGTTCTTCACATTAAGGTGTCAATATTGATTTACAATCTTTTCCTTTTTTTTCCCCCCACACGTTGGTGGAGGGTTCAAAGGAATATGTCGATAAAGGTTTATTCTCTTTTTATTTTATTTTTTATTTTTATCTTTAGGTTATTTATCACAATACTTCATTACAGTAAGGGAAGGTGCAAGACCAAAAGCGACATTCTATTGCAATAGAATGGAAATGTTAGATCCTATGGCAATGAGCATAGGAAAATTAGGATTACAATGCTCAGGTTGGGCAATCCGGTGGACCATGGGAGAAAGTCAATCGCGGAGGATGTGTTCTTGGAACACAGGCATGTTCGACTTTCTGGGAGAGGGGAAAATAGGGGATTTTTATTTGTATATATATATGTTTTTAAGCTCAGCTCTCAACGGGACCTCATTAATTGGATGTGCATCTATTGTAGCTTCATACTCCAGAAACATTACCAAAAACTACATGAAAACATGCATAGACTATGGCTAGTTTGAATATAATGGTATGGAACACCGGTGGGATAAACAAACAACACAAGCGCAAAAGCGTGCTTACACTGATGAAAAAAGAACATGTGGACGTGGCTCTATTAAGCGAAACGCACATTTTAGAGGGAGACATAAATACGTTAGCGGATAACATATACCATAATATTGGTCACTCTTCTTTTGCTACGAGAACTAGAGGGGTAGCCATAGTCGTCAGACGCAAATTAAATATCGAATTGAAAGGGGTATGGTCGGATGCTGAGGGGCGCATAACTATAGCTAGGATTATACACAATAACAGGAAAATTGCATTGGCAGCGGTATATGCCCCGAATTTGTACGAAGTGGGTTTCTTCACTTCACTAACAGGAGAAATGTTAAACCATCCCGAGTACTCATATATAATAGGTGCGGATTTTAATGCCATTTGGAACCCAAGGATGGACAAAACTTACCTTTCCTTCTCCAGCGAACAAAAGAATTCATCTAAAGCATTAAAAGATTGGTCGAAATCAACAGGAGTAACTGATTTATGGCGTTCACTTAACCCCATGACCCGCAAGTACTCCTGTCGTTCGGCGAGACACAACACACTATCCAGAATTGATTACGTCTTTGCATCCCCGAGAATATTTGATAAATACGAAGTGGAAATGACACCCAATGCGCTATCAGATCACTGCTACTTAATCCTGAAAGCAACATTTGGTACACTATCTACCCGGGCCCCAAGATGGCGTTTTAATTCGATGCTGCTTAACAACAAGGAATTCATTACACAAATTAAAGAAGCTCTCACAGTATTCCTACAAGATAATGCTAACTCGGTGCAAGATCCCAGAATATTATGGATGTCGGTAAAGAATATGATCAAGGATTTCTCGGATAGATTTACCTCCATATTGCGCAAAAATCAAAACACAAAACTGTCTGAAATGGAAACGCTTTACTCAACGCTTTTTAATTCTTTAAAATACAACAACTCTACTAGACTAGATAACCAAGTTAACATTCTAAAGACAGAGATCAAAGCAATGTACAGACAAAAATCGGAATTGCAAATACGCAGCACTAGACAACAGCAGTACTTCCAAGGTTCTAAACCTAGTCACCTATTAGCCATGCGACTAAGAATTAATGCAAAATTTGCAGATATAACTGCCATTAGGAAACAACAAGCTCTAGTAACAGAACCCAAAATAATAAACGATACATTCAAAGAATTCTACTCCGATTTATATAACTCAGAAACGACCTTTGATCAAGACAAATTAGACACATATCTTAATCAAATTACTCTCCCTAAACTTACGGATGAAGACGCTAAACAGTTAGAAGTACCGATCACATTAGAAGAACTCAAGAAGGCCATATCCGGAATGAAAAACGGCAAAGCTCCGGGAATTGACGGTATCCCATCAGAAATGTACATTTCTTGCTGGGACATATTTGGACCCTTATTACTAAATATGATCTTATACTCAGTCAAAGAGGGAAGCTTCATTGAACACCAAAATACCGCACTCATTTCAGTTCTTCACAAAAAAGACAAAGACCCCACTGAATGCGGTAGTTACCGTCCTTTAAGCCTCCTCGGAACCGATGTCAAACTGTACTCTAAGATATTAGCCATCAGATTGCAAAAGCATATGACGTCTTTAGTTCATACGGACCAAACAGGCTTCATAAAAGGTCGCCTGATCAATGATAACATAAGGCGAATACTGCACGTACTAGATACAGACAAAGAGGACATCACACCTAAGGCGATACTATCCCTGGATGCTATGAAAGCATTTGACAGGTTGGAATGGTCGTTTCTATGGGCAGTATTGGAAAGGATGGGGTTAGGAAAAGGTTTCATTGATATGATTAAAGTACTATACAAGGACCCATCGGCCAGGATTACAACAGGCACATTCATCTCCGATATCTTTCCGGTATCGCGCTCAGCCAGACAAGGTTGCCCTCTTAGTCCCGGACTATTCGATCTATCATTAGAACCTTTAGCACAATTTATAAGACAATCCCAACACATAGAACCAATAGTAATCAAGGGCACACATCATAAAATTAGTTTATATGCGGACGACGTAATATTGTTCATGCAAAACCCCAACAACACATTGCCGCTTATACTCAAGTTGATAGAGAACTTTGGTGATTTATCGGGATTTAAAATAAATTGGCCTAAGTCGGCTTTTCTTCCTCTTAACACCAGTGCAAAAAAAGAGACAACCCTCCCAGGTGCGATACCCATGGTCAAACATTTCAGATGCTTGGGTGTGGAAATATTTCCCACCATAAGACAAACGGTGAAGCACAATTACACAAAAATACAGAACAAAATCAAGGACGACCTGGACAGGTGGGCAAAACTTAAAAACTCAGTACAGGCAAGGGTATCAATAGTTAAGATGGATGTATTACCAAGAATGAATTTCTTCAGCTCAATGCTTCCGTTACCTCCTCCAGAGGGCTACTGGAAAAGATTACAAACCTCCACATACAAATTTATTTGGAATAACAAACCACCTCGCATAAAAAGATCCATGCCTTCACATTAAGACCATTGAAGAAGATATGGTTTGACCCCGAGGCTTTGGTATCTTGGAGAAAATTAGAAGAAAACATAGTAGCCCCACAGAGATTGAAAGACATAGCATACACTAAACTTTCAATCAAGCATTGTGAGCGAGAATTTGGCCCAATAATAACCCATGCAATCAGGACATGGCGGGAAACACAAAGGAAATTTCCTAACCATCAAGTATGGCATAATCACACTCCCATATTCAATAACAATGGGAAAACGACCTATAAGATTCCCTGTATGGGAAGAAAGAGGCATACACTCATTAGGGGATATTTTTAATAACAAGGGCCTCTGTAGTTATGTCGAAATATGCATAAAGTTTAACCTCACCGAGTCCACATGGCTTTTTTACATACAGTTACGACTTTGTATGAGATCTCACGGTGTTCCATTACACATACCAATTGAACACCACAGATACCACAAATTTTTCTATGAAAGAGATACATTGGGAGGTTTTGTATCAGGTTTTTATTATCAATTACTAACGTCCTCGTACGAAACCCTTCAACTAGACAATGTCTGGAGGAGGGATATACCAGACCTGGAAAATGACTTTGATTGGCAAGGAGCCTGGGCAAATGTCCGACTTACATCAAGGAACCCGGATCATCAACAAATCAATCTGAACTATATTCACAGGACATACTTGACTCCTATAAGGCTGTGCAAAATGGGGCTTATACAAGACTCCAAATGCTCCCAATGT